>NW_026731892.1:55000-137500 GCF_028476545.2 Physella acuta | reverse complement strand
TGCTCTGTTGAGAGAGGCTGTTCTTTGTTGAGAGAGGCTGATCTGTTGAGAGAGACTGTTTGTTGAGAGAGGCTGGTCTGTTGAGAGAGGTTGGTGTCTTGTATGGTAAGACTGGTCTGTTGAGAAAGACTGGTCTGTTAAGAGAGGCTGGTCTGTTGAGAGAGACTGGTCTGTTGAGAGAGGCTGGTGTCTTGTATCGTAAGACTGGTCTGTTGAGAAAGGCTGGTCTGTTGAGAGAAGCTGGTCTGTTGAGAGAGGATGATCTGTTCAGAGAGGCTGGTCTGTTCAGGGAGGCTGGTCTGTTCAGAGAGGCTGGTCTTTTGAGAGAATCTGGTCTGTTGAGAGAGGCTGATCTGTTGAGAGAGGCTGTATTTTGAGAGAGGCTGGTATGTTGATAGAGGCTGGTATGTTGAGAGAGGCTTGTCTGTTGAGAGAGACTAGTGTGTTGAGAGAGGTTGATCTGTTCAGAGAGGCTGGTCTGTTGAGAGACGCTTATCTGTTCAGAGAGGCTGGTCTGTTGAGAGCCTAGTCTGTTGAGAGAGGCTGGTCTGTTGAGAGAGGCTGGTCTGTTGAGAGAGGCTGGTCTGTTGAGAAAGGCTGGTCTGTTGAGAGAGGCTGATCTGTTCAGAGAGGCTGGTCTTTTGAGAGAATCTGGTCTGTTGAGAGAGGCTAATATTTTGATAGAGGCTGGTCTGTTGAGAGAGGCTGATCTTTTGAGAGAGGCTGGTATGTCGAGGGAGGCTGGTATGTTGACAGAGGCTGGTCTGTTGAGAAAGGCTTGTCTGTTAAAAAATTAATCATAAAAGCATTTACTAAAGACAACTAACCATGTCGTTGAACATGTACGCCAGACATTTTGTAACCTACCATAAAAAACATTTCTTTTCACGTAGATAAAACCTCAATCAAAAGCTAGTAGTAAATTAAAAATAATTAAATTTATTGCACAATCTTGTGGAAATATAATTCGAATAATATTTTTTTGATTGATATTTAGATTCTAGAATAAAGATCTAGTTTCAAAGGATTATGTCAGCCTAAAAATTGTAAACAAATCAGTTTGGTTATTGAAAATCTGGAAATATGCTATATTAAACTATTTGTTTATATTTCTACAAAATGATAAAATGTAATAGAATAGTTGAACATAATTAATCAAATATCCTTACCTATAAGAACTGTGACTGCTGTGCTGTAAAATTGTGTGATTGCGGCGTGCGACTACGATTCGGATCAAAAGTGTACTGACAAATATAGCGATATTCGTTTTGCGCCGAGATTTTTTGCGCTTGAAATAATAGGCGGTTTGTTCAAATGATTATATCTCGGTAATTATTCATCAGATTTCTATAATATTTTTAGGCATTGTGGGGAATCATACTAGCTTTTGATTTATGTAATAAAAAGAAAATCGAATTTTTTTGAGTTAGACGGTTTGCGACCGAGACCATCGATATATATATATATATATATATATATATATATATATATATATATATATATATATATATATATATATATATATATATATATATATATATATATATATATATATATATATATATATAAATTATATATATATATATATATATATACATATATTATATATATATATATATATATATATATATATATATATATATATATATATATATATATATATATATATATATATATATATATGTATTAAAATGTTATATTATGGTAATATTTCAGGTTATTATAAAAATGTAAAAACTGTAATATTTCATGTTCTTGGAAAATTGCTATACTTATATTCCGTATTATTTAAAAATGTAAAATTTTTTAACATGTTATGCTTTAAAAATGTAATAATTGTTTGTATTTGATGATCAAGTGAATTAAAATAAAATGACGGCATCTTCAAACAATTTTAAATTAGATCTCCATTACAATATCAGAATAAAAGGTCTCTCTCCGACAACACTCACAACCCCTACACGGTTCCCATCCCTACACACAATCCCCATCCCCACACACAATCTCCATCTCTACACACAATCCCCATCCTTACACACAATCCCCATCCCCACACACAATCCCCATCCCCACACACAATCCCCATCCCTACACACAATCCCCATCCCCTCACACAATCCCCATCCCTACACACAATCCCCATCCCCACACACAATCCCCATCCCCCACACACAATCCCCATCCCCACACACAATCCCCATCCCCACATACAATCCCCATCCCCCACACACAATCCCCATCCCCACACACAATCCCCATCTCAACAAAGTCCAAACCACATACGTCCCTCCCCTACACCGAAGTCTCTATCCACCAATATACCCCCCTCCCCCACTGCTACACAAATCTCCAGCATGTCTCCCTCCTACCCTCATCTAACCCCCACCCACCCCACCCACCCCACCCACCCAGAGACTGGACAGAACTATTGATGTGTCTGTCCGGGTGAGCCCCCTCCACCCTTAATTAGGGCGCCAGGCGTTAGGGCGTATGCGGCGCTTCAAGACCGACTAATTACTTACTCGTTAATGAGACCAACAGTGCTGGCAGTGAGATCGATTCTTTGAGTATCGTGGAATCGTCCAAAACACTGTAATATTCAACAAACAAATATTCGATTACTTGAACCTAGTATCGCGGAATCGCCAAGATCAAGATGGCACTGTATCGAATTAAGAAGTAATGTATTCGATTTTCTCTTGTCAGATCCACGACTTGGTATCGAGTCGACGTAGTTAAAGTTACACCGTATTGTCGAAGAGAAAGGAACTGCTGTCATGATTGCTGGTGAAGAAATTATTTTAGTTTTCATAAAATCGATCAATGGTTGACTGCCTCATTTAAGGATCAAGATCAATAAACTGCTACATTTAGTGAGAAGGATAAACTGCTACATCTAGTGAGGACAAACTGCTACATTTAGTGAGATAAGGATAAACTACTTTATTTCGTGAACGAGAACTATTCTATGCTATTCAAAAATAAATAAGCTAAGAATTTTAAAAAATATATATAAAACTTTTCTATAGCTCGATAGCACTGTATATTGCCATTCCCTTTACTGTTATATAACCCTAACCATTTCCCTTACTTTTATATAACCCTAACCTTAACCCTTTTTTAATATAACCTTAACCCTTACTGTTATATAATAATAATTATTATAATAATATACTAGAAAGTTTAGGAGTGATCGCTCCCGCTTTATAAAAAATAGTGTTTTGGTGGTCTTGAAACACAAACCGGAAAACTAGTCAGATTTTTCAGGAAACCTTTTTGGCAATGTTTGTAGCTGGTTTCATATGAAAAAAAAACGTCATCAACAAATGAACCAACAGACAAGCATCTGCGTCACAACCAGATGTTGCCAGCGTTTTATTGAATTAGAAACACAATGAAGATGTCAAGTCAAAACGAGGCTATTACAACACAGTGAAGATGTCAAGTCAAAACGAGGCTATTACAACAAAGATTGTAACGGTTACACATCCCCGCGACACAGAAAACATTTTTACAAATGGAATTACTGACAGAGATAGTTTGCACTGGAGCTAATGCAACATAGCCTTTAATTAAAAGGGTACGTACTCAGCAATTAGCCTGGACATTCAGATATTAGGCTGGACAATTAAATATAAGGCTGGACATTTAGATATAAGGCTGGACATTCAAATACTAGTTCGGACATTCAGATATAAGGCTGGAAATTAAGATATTAGTCTGGACTTTCAGATATAAGGCTGGACATTGAGATATTAGTCTGGACATTCAAATACTAGTTCGGACATTCAGATATAAGGCTGGACATTCAGATACTAGTTCGGACATTCTGATATTAGTCTGGACATTCAAATACTATTTCGGACATTCAGATATAAGGCTGGACATTCAGATACTAGTTCGGACATTCAGATATAAGGCTGGGCATTCAGATACTAGTACGGACATTCAGATATTAGGCTGGATATTCAGATACTAGTACGGACATTCAGATATTAGGCTGGACATTCAAATACTAGTTCGGACATTCCGATATAACGCTTGTCACAAGAAAATCTAGTGGTCAGACATAAAAAAACATTAGGTACTACAACGGGGGTCAAGAGGTGGACTAAAGGTAAACTTGAGGTTGATCAATCTCATGTTTTAGAGACACAATGAGCCGTACCAAACTAGGCAGGTTTTTGTACACCTAGACCTAAAGGTAAACACATTACTGTAGAAGTTTATTTTTCATCGGTCCTGTACACCTTGATATAAACAGAAAACGCTGGCTTGATAACTTGAATTAGGAGATCAAAACTTGACCTGTAGGATGTTATAGCTGTCTTTCTTTTCTTTTGTTTCATTCAATGCTGGTTTCTGCCACTGTTAGATGCCATTGTAATGCTAGTTTATGATGCTGGTAACTTAAGATATACCAGCCATTAATCCAAACCACAGAGTAACCATGGCGACGCGTTACCAAACAGTACCCAAACAATTCTGACCCGGCCCTATACAGCTAATTGTTCACCTTTTAAGTGCAGCTATCCCCCCTCCCCCTCCTGCCAAACTTTTTGGCCCGTAAATTTCCGGCTTCTACCTCCTGCCCCCGTGGCATGTGTGAGGTCAGCCGGTGCACGGCTATTCTGTAGATCCAAGTCCCGTTTTATGTAGTCAGGTCTGGGGCCAAAAAATGCTAAACACCGGGTCGGCTCTTGTTGGATTTATGTGCGACATCACTCTCGCTCCGCCCGGTCGAGCATTGTTTACCGCTCCGACCCGTAAGCACGGGTCTCGCGAGACCCTCGCTGCCCGGGTTTACGACCCGCGAACATCTATTGAGCGCGCAATAGGAAGTGACGTCTGTAATGACCCAACGAGGGGAAGTAACTCATCGGTCCTTTCAGGCTAATAGAAAACTCACCAGATACACGCCGCAGGGGGAGGTAAACCTGAGCCTCGCCTGTTGCTGTGAGATATTTTTTATATCACAAGTCCAACGGTGGTCGAAAGTTGGCGACATGGAAAGGTCGAGTCGATGAAAACTGTGGGAAAAGTCGAGGTGATCAAATGGCTTTCATTGACACTAGGCTAAAAAAAGGGCGTTATGAAAAATAGTTTGGTGGAGAAAAAAAGTGTAATTTGTGTCCTGTATGAAGGGGTCGATGGGTTGAATTATTTAAATAGAAACCTGAGGTCAAAGTTCGTGCAAAATTCAAATCGTGTAAATTGTCAAACTGATATGGATGAACTGATGTACTCTGATCGGTACTAAGATCCTAATTGTAGTAAATTGAGAGCTCTGACTTTTGTAAATAATGTACATTTTTAGCTCATAATTGTATAAAAGTAGTTTAAAATTGTTAAATGAAGTAACGACGCTGGCCGACGTAAAGCAATGGCGCTGGTGGTTGTAAATCAAAGACGCTAACTGGTGTAAGGCAATGACGTCATATGACGTCACACTTATGGCGACAATCACAACAAATTTCTGATCTAATTATATTGGCTATAGCTAATCGCAGAACTAGTAACGTCATCTATAGCAGACATGAACTGCTCCGTTCAATTATTGCGACCACAGAACTATTGACGTCATCTATAGCAGACATGAGCTGCCCCGTTCAATTATTGCGACCGCAGAACTAGTGACGTCATCTATAGCAGACATGAGCTGCTCCGTTCAATTATTGCGACCGCAGAACTAGTGACGTCATCTATAGCAGACATGAGCTGCTCCGTTCAATTATTGCGACCACAGAACTATTGACGTCATCTATAGCAGACATGAGCTGCCCCGTTCAATTATTGCGACCGCAGAACTAGTGACGTCATCTATAGCAGACATGAGCTGCTCCGTTCAATTATTGCGACCGCAGAACTAGTGACGTCATCTATAGCAGACATGAGCTGCTCCGTTCAATTATTGCGACCGCAGAACTAGTGACGTCATCTATAGCAGATATGAGCTGCTCCGTTCAATTATTGCGACACGCCACTTTCCTTTTGTCTGACGCGCTCTAAAAATCCGGCCCAATTACTCGTGTTAAAGACTCATTTAAACAAGAGCTGGCGGGTATTTCCTCTCTGCCGCCGTCAACAAGTAGTGGGGACAGCAACCAAACTCCGGGGACATTCGTTATAATGGTGCGCATGAGCGGGCAAGTTTTTCTGCCAATGGAACTCTCACGTCACATCAGCGGTGCCAAACGTGTCTTGGACCGTCTTTACCCCTCGCGACTCAGCGCCATTTTGATAATTGAACCAATCAAGTGATTGATAAACAAAAAGCCCGTAGAACCGGAAGTGGCTGTTTGCCATGCCGCGGCCCTTCAGATTTTCCGGCAGAGTTCCGGCTCTAGGATAATGACCAATGCCGGCTTGACGTATCATTTTTTATACTTTCCGGCAATGAACAAAATATGAAAACAGCACACAAATCTACATGGTTTTGTCTAGTATAACACCGATCTATCTGCTTTTGCCATAGTGATACATAAATCTATATGCCTCTATCATAGTGACACATAAATCTATCTGCTGCTATCATAGTTACACATAAATCTATCTGCTTCTATCATAGAGTCACATAAATCTATCTGCTGCTATCATAGTGACACATAAATCTATCTGCTGCTATCATAGTGACACATACATCTATCTGCCCCTATCATAGTGACACACAAAAGCTTCAAATAAAAGTGCACGCGATTCATGAATGCACCAAAAGAGTAGCCTGTCTTGCAGTATTGCCCGCGAATGTAACAGAAGCGACCAATGAAAACCGACAGAAACCCTTATCTAACACCCGCGAATTGTAAATAGTTTCGAAATAATTAAAATTTTATTAATAACGTAGGTTCATTACTCGGAAGTTTTTTACTTTTTTTAAAAAAAAATTCTGTTAAATAAAAATATAATTAGATTAAATTTAGCCCGAATAAGAATGAGCTCATTATTTATTCCATATTCTCCTCACAAATTAAGGTCGGAATAAAACGAACTGGCTTAATCGCCCCTGCTCGTCCTAACGATCCCGTTAATTCTGCGCAGTTATCTTTCCTGCTTTTTGTTCATCTTTTTTGTTGAGGGACGCTGGGAAAGCGCCTGGAGGACAGGGATTATGAATAAATTACACGCTTCGCTGCTTTTCTCCGCAAGCTGTTTCTTGTGTTAATTGCGTAAGAGTTAAACCGTGAAGCTACGATCATTTATAAGCTGTTAAACTACAAAGTTAAGCGAGAAACCAATAATTTGAATTTAAACACATGAACCAACAATCATTTAAACACATGGCCAAATAATGATTTAAACACATGGCCAAATAATGATTTAAAAACGTGACCCAAAAATTATTTAAACACATGGCCAAAATTTATAAACAAATTGTCAAACAATGATCTGAACACACGATGTCACCACATAATGTCACCCATAATGATTTAAACACACGATGTAATGTCACCACATAATGTCACCCATAATGATTTAAACACACGATGTCACCCATAATGATTTAAACACACGATGTAATGTCACCACATAATGTCACCCATAATGATTTAAACACACGATGTCACCCATAATGATTTAAACACACGATGTAATGTCACCCCATAATGATCTGAACACACGATGTCACCACATAATGTCACCCATAATGATTTAAACACACGATGTCACCCATAATGATTTAAACACACGATGTAATGTCACCACATAATGATTTAAACACACGATGTCACCCATAGCGATTTAAACACACGATGTCACCCCACCCATAATGATCTGAACACACGATGTCACCCATAATGATCTGAACACACGATGTTACTTTGGTAGACACGTGTCACCTCTTGTATGCTTATGCTAATGAAGCTATGAGGGGAGATAACCGATCAACACACCATTAACAAGGGCGATAACTCGCTCCCCACCAGCCCCCCCCCCCCCCCCCCAGCCCCCAATCCTCCATTGTTTTCGGTCAGTCGCCACATATTTTATAACCAGAAAATTATTTCAATTAAAATTCTGGCTCTCATTAATTACTGTCACAGCACCGTGCAGCAGTTGCTCTGTTTTTAAAGCCGTCCCTCTAATAGGCCCAGAGCCTGAACCAGGTTCGAGCAGCCAAAAGCCGCTGACAAAGTGGCCTTATTCATTGAGAGCTCCCTTTTTATGCGGCCTCTCAAATAGCCTGCTCCAATTGAGAGCAATTTAACATAAAATTAATAAAAATAATAAAAATAAATAACACGGAAAACGTGTCGCGAATGGAAAAAACTAATAAGTGGTGCGTGAAATTATGTTAATTATCTTTTAAGTTAAAGCTACCCTCATTAAGTTGGTTATGTAATAGCCCTCCCCCAACCGCACCCACCCGCGTGCAAGTTCGCAATGTACATGCATTGCTTTTAATAGCATACGATCGAGAAGGATTCTGGGTAGATTTTGTATGTGGTTCTGTGACCTGTTGATCCTCCCATTGACTTGACATATGCTGTTTGACATGTAGACACAAGGTGACATTTAGACACAAGGTGACATTTAGACACAAGGTGACATTTAGACACTATGTGACATTTAGACACAAGGTGACATTTAGACCCAAACACAAGGTGACATTTAGACATAGGTGACATTTAGACATAGGTGACATTTAGACACAAGGTGACATTTAGACAGGTAACATTTAGTCACAGGTGACATTTAGACACAAGGTGATATTTAGACATAGGTGACATTTAGACACAGGTGACATGTAGACACAGGTGACATTTAGACACAATGTGACATTTAGACATAGGTGACATTTAGACACAAGGTGACATTTAGACATAGGTGACATTTAGACACAAGGTGACATTTAGACATAGGTGACATTTAGACACAAGGTGACATTTAGACATAGGTGACATTTAGACAAAAGGTGACATTTAGACATAGGTAACATTTAGACACAAGGTGACATTTAGACATAGGTGACATTTAGACACAAGGTGACATTCAGACACAAGGTGACATTTAGACACAAGGTGACATTTAGACACAAGGTGACATTTAGACACAAGGTGACATTTAGACATAGGTGACATTTAGACACAAGCTGACATTTAGACACAGGTGACATTTAGACACAAGGTTATATTTAGACACAAGGTGACATTTAGACCCAAACACAAGGTGACATTTAGACATAGGTGACATTTAGACATAGGTGACATTTAGACACAAGGTGACATTTAGACAGGTAACATTTAGTCACAGGTGACATTTAGACACAAGGTGATATTTAGACATAGGTGACATTTAGACACAGGTGACATGTAGACACAGGTGACATTTAGACACAATGTGACATTTAGACATAGGTGACATTTAGACACAAGCTGACATTTAGGCACAGGTGACATTTAGACACAATGTGACATTTAGACATAGGTGACATTTTGACACAAGCTGACATTTAGGCACAGGTGACATTTAGACACAATGTGACATTTAGACATAGGTGACATTTTGACGCAGGTGACATTTAGACACAAGGTGACATTTAGACAAAGGTGACATTTAGACACAAGGTGAGATTTAGACACAGGTGACATTTAGACACAAGGTTATATTTAGACACAAGGTGACATTTAGACACAAGGTGACATTTAGACACAAGGTGACATTTAGACATAGGTGACATTTAGACGTAGGTGACATTTAGACACAGGTGACATTTAGACACAGGTGACATTTTGACACAGGTGACATTTAAACACAAGGTGACATTTAGACATAGGTGACATTTAGACACAAGCTGACATTTAGGCACAGGTGACATTTAGACACAAGGTGATATTTAGACATAGGTGACATTTAGACACAAGCTGACATTTAGGCACAGGTGACATTTAGACACAATGTGACATTTAGACATAGGTGACATTTTGACACAGGTGACATTTAGACACAAGGTGACATTTAGACATAGGTGACATTTAGACACAAGGTGACATTTAGACACAGGTGACATTTAGACACAAGGTTATATTTAGACACAAGGTGACATTTAGACACAAGGTGACATTCAGACACAAGGTGACATTTAGACACAAGGTGACATTTAGACACAAGGTGACATTTAGACACAAGGTGACATTTAAATATTAGGTGAAATTTGGAGACTAGGTGAGACACAAGATGACATTTTTTCACAATGTAAAATTCAGACACAATATGACATTTAGACAAAATGTGACATTTAGAAAAAAAAAGGCTGATTAAACAGTTGTGTAGGTAGTGTTGATAGCGGGATAGTTAGCAGAAAGAAACAGGTGAGAATATGTTCTGATAGGTGATCATGAAGAAACAGGTGAGAATATGTTATGACAGTTGATCATGAAGAAACAGGTGAGAATATGTTCTGACAGGTAATCATGTAGAAAGAAACAGGTGAGAATATGTTCTGATAGGTGATCATGAAGAAACAGGTGAGAATATGTTATGACAGGTAATCATGTAGAAAGAAACAGGTGAGAATATGTTCTGACAGGTAATCACGTAGAAAGAAACAGGTGAGAATATGTTCTGACAGGTAATCACGTAGAAAGAAACAGGTGAGAATATGTTCTGATATGTGATCATGAAGAAACAGGTGAGAATATGTTCTGATAGGTAATCACGTAGAAAGAAACAGGTGAGAATATGTTCTGATATGTGATCATGAAGAAACAGGTGAGAATATGTTCTGATAGGTGATCATGAAGAAACAGGTGAGAATATGTTATGACAGGTAATCATGTAGAAAGAAACAGGTGAGAATATGTTCTGACAGGTAATCATGTAGAAAGAAACAGGTGAGAATATGTTCTGACAGGTAATCACGTAGAAAGAAACAGGTGAGAATATGTTCTGGTATGTGATCATGAAGAAACAGGTGAGAATATGTTCTGATAGGTGATCATGAAGAAACAGGTGAGAATATGTTATGACAGGTAATCATGTAGAAAGAAACAGGTGAGAATATGTTCTGACAGGTAATCACGTAGAAAGAAACAGGCGAGAATATGTTCTGATATGTGATCACGAAGAAACAGGTGAGAATATGTTCTAGAACATAGGATGATTGTTGGTGTGATTGAACAATTACTTAGTGAGACTAGCCCATGTAAAACAAGTGAGACAAACACATCATACAAAGGTAAAAAGTGAGACAAAATTAAAAGTGAGACGAAAACATCTAACAACATATAAAAGTAAAAGTCAGACTAGTACATATAACAGCCTCCAAAAGTAAAAGTGAGACTAGCACATATAACAACCTCCAAAAGTAAAAGTGAGACTTGCAACTGAACATCTCACCAAGTGGACAGGAAGAGCGAGTGGTTCGCACGTGCACACGCACTGATGAAAAAAACTTAATGAGCGCGAGCCAGTCCCATCAATTCCACTCCACGATCGAGTCTTTGAAAGTCGAGCCCTGCTGGCGGGCGCTGAACCCTTGCCGCGCCCCACGCTGGGGGAGCACAATGGCTCACCCCACCCTACCTGGCAGGCCCTGGCTTAAATAAATATGGGCTGATAGCGCTCACCTTCCTGTACATGGATCCTCGCACTCCTCACTTCCGGTACAGACCTGGCCAACAAGACAATCTGTGCAGAGAGCTGCGCGTCATGACATCACTTCAAACATTGTTTGTTGGCCAGATTTTTTACAATTATCAAGCCACATTTTGATTTCATGGCAGTTGGAGTTTTATATTACAGCATATATTTATTTTGGAGGCATAAAAATGTGTTGGTATAAAATTAATTTGTCGAAATGTTTACTCATTAATAATGCAACGTAAAATAATGAAATGATGTAAATGAGTATGGAGCAATCACAAAGTAAAAACAATCAAATGAACAAATTATGAATGGGTGGGCGGGGTATAAAGTTAATGTCAAATTATTATTTTTGAGTAGGAGATAAAAACTCCGCGAAGCTGAGTTAACGGACGGCTAGGTTGATGCAGGCGATGCCAGCTTTCTTCCATTGATACGACCCATCTGGAGGTCAGAGCGCGTCACAAAAGGTGTTTAAAAAAGGATTTAGAGGGGGCGTAGACTCTCAGACATGATCCATGGGAGAGCAGGGAGGATTTTTTTTCTTTCAAACCGTGAAAAAAAAAACCCGATAAAAATGGTCGAACGGTCATGTGGAAATAGTCGAGGGGTTGTGTGTCGACCAGGGCGTCACCGCGGTCCGGGGCGTCACCGCGGTCGGGAGCGTTTTGCGCCCACAAATATGGTCACATTGTTCGGACATTAACTTCCCCGGGGCTTTCAGACTCACGCGCGCAGAAAAAGGTGTCGTGCTAAATAGACAGGGGGTCGGAGTGGGGGGGGGGGGGGGTCGGGTATCACACGTGCTCTGGCGGGCTGGCCAGGTCTAACAAACATCAGCCTCGTCTCAAATTTTTTGTTTACTTTCAACTTTAGTTTGATGGGACCCAATAAGGTGTCTGTTTGTATGGGGGCGGGGGGGGGGGGGGGGGGGGGGAAAGAGGAAACGTGGCTTACTTCAAAAGGTTACAAAATATTATATTTTATAACTCGCTTGAAACGTTAGTTCGACAATTGTTACCTTTTTAAATCATGCATCTAACTGGTAGTTGTGTCATTTAATAAGTTGTTGACATCTGATGGCATTTCCCCATTTAACATGGATTAGTACACAGATGGTGAGATAATAGTTGGGTATCGGAAATATGAAGGGCTCAGTGGAAAAAGTACTTAAGTGTATTTTGAGAGTTTTGAGAAAACTGAGTGCAAAGTTTTTAAATTGAAGCTGAAATACCAAAACAGCTGATGTATAGTATTCGAATTAAGCTACTTCGGTACTTTTTCCATGGCCCACATTTACAGGGACGGTTAAGGGGAGGTAATCAAATGATATACCGGTCTTAACGCATTTTTGAAAAAAATGTAACTTTTATGACCTTAGTAGAAGTCAACAATTGTAGCAATTTAAACGTTTTTTCAAAGCAACCTGCCATTACGTCAGAGGGAGTAGAGCCATGCTATGTCTTCTGGTCAGGTATCAAAGTGATCTCCAATATCCAGCTTCACCAACGTTATCCGGGTACCCAGTTCAGCTGGGTGGGCTCAGTGACGAAACTTGATAACATTTACTGTGACGGGAACCCTCGTCACTTTTATCACGGCAGACACAGATTATCATGACTGACACAGATTATGATGACTGACACAGATTATGATGACTGACACAGATTATCATGACAGGCACAGATTATCATGACTGGCACAGATTATGATGACTGACACAGATTATCATGACTGACACAGATTATCATGACTGGCACAGATTATCATGACTGACACAGATTATCATGACTGGCACAGATTATCATGACTGGCACAGATTATCATGGCTGACATAGATTATCATGACTGGCACAGATTATCATGACTGGCACATATCATGGCTGGCACATATTATCATGGCTGGCACAGATTATGATGACTGACACAGATTATGATGACTGACACAGATTATCATGACAGGCACAGATTATCATGACTGGCACAGATTATGATGACTGACACAGATTATCATGACTGACACAGATTATCATGACTGGCACAGATTATCATGACTGACACAGATTATCATGACTGGCTCAGATTATCATGACTGGCACAGATTATCATGGCTGACATAGATTATCATGACTGGCACAGATTATCATGACTGGCACATATCATGGCTGGCACATATTATCATGGCTGGCACAGATTATCATGGCTGGCACAGATTATCATGACTGGCACAGATTATCATGGCTGGCACAGATTATCATAGCTGACACAGATTATCATGACTGGTACAGATTATCATGACTGGCACATATCATGGCTGGCACATATTATCATGGCTGGCACAGATTATCATGGCTGGCACAGATTATCATGACTGGCACAGATTATCATGGCTGGCACAGATTATCATAGCTGACACAGATTATCATGACTGGTACAGATTATCATGACTGGCACAGATTATCATGGCTGACATAGATTATCATGACTGGCACAGATTATCATGACTGGCACATATCATGGCTGGCACATATTATCATGGCTGGCACAGATTATCATGGCTGGCACAGATTATCATGGCTGGCACAGATTATCATGGCTGGCACAGATTATCATGGCTGGCACAGATTATCATAGCTGGCACGGATTATCATAGCTGACCCAGATTATCATAGCTGGCACATATCATGACTGGCACAGATTATCACAGCTGACACAGATTATCATAGCTGGCACAGATTTTCATGGCTGGCACAGATGATCATGGCTGGCACAGATTATCATAGCTGGCACAGATTATCATGGCAGGCACAGATTATCATGGCTGGCACAGATTATCATGGCTGGCACAGAGTATCATGGCTGGCACAGATTATCATGGCTGGCACAGATTATCATGGCTGGCACAGATTATCATAGCTGGCACAGATTATCATGGCTGGCACAGATTATCTTAGCTGGCACAGATTATCATGGCTGACACAGATTATCATAGCTGTTACATATCATGGCTGGCACAGATTATCATGGCTGGCACAGATTATCATGGCTGGCACAGATTATCATGGCTGGCACAGATTATCATGGCTGGCACAGATTATCATAGCTGACACAGATTATCATAGCTGACACAGATTATCATAGCTGACACAGATTATCATGGCTGGCACATATCATAGCTGGCACAGATTATCATAGCTGGCACAGATTATCATGGCTGGCACAGATTATCATGGCTGGCACAGATTATCATGGCTGGCACAGATTATCATGGCTGGCACAGATTATCATGGCTGGCACAGATTATCATGGCTGGCACAGATTATCATGGCTGGCACAGATTATCATAGCTGGCAAAGATTATCATGGCTGACATAGATTATCATAGCTGGCACATATCATGGCTGGCACAGATTATCATGGCTGGCACAGATTATCATGGCTGGCACAGATTATCATGGCTGGCACAGATTATCATGGCTGGCACAGATTATCATGGCTGGCACAGATTATCATGGCTGGAACAGATTATCATGGCTGGCACAGATTATCATAGCTGGCACATATCATGACTGGCACAGATTATCATGACTGACACAGATTATCATAGCTGGCACAGATTATCATGGCTGACACAGATTATCATGGCTGGCACAGATTATCATGACTGACACAGATTATCATAGCTGGCACAGATTATCATGACTGACACAGATTATCATGGCTGGCACAGATTATCATAGCTGACACAAATTATCATAGCTGGCACAGATTATCATGGCTGGCACAGATTATCATGGCTGGCAAAGATTATCATGGCTGGCACAGATTATCATGACTGACACAGATTATCATAGCTGGCACAGATTATCATGACTGACACAGATTATCATGGCTGGCACAGATTATCATAGCTGACACAAATTATCATAGCTGGCACAGATTATCATGGCTGGCACAGATTATCATGGCTGGCAAAGATTATCATGGCTGGCACAGATTATCATGGCTGGCACAGATTATCATGGCTGGCACAGATTATCATGGCTGGCACAGATTATCATGGCTGGCACAGATTATCATGGCTGGCACAGATTATCATAGCTGGCACAGATTATCATGGCTGGCACATATCATAGCTGATACAGATTATCATAGCTGGCACAGATTATCATGACTGGCACAGATTATCATGGCTGACACAGATTATCATGACTGGCACATATCATGGCTGGCATAGCTTATAACTGACACAATTTGCCCCTAAACAGCATCGAGAGATAAAGATAAAAAATACCTGAATTAATTTTTAAAATTGAGATAACGTTATGACGTCATGGTGACCTGATTGGCCAGCTGACGTCATGTCACCCACCATATAACACGTCCCATTCAATCAGGGGTCCTAAAGTTGATGGATCTCGACCCCAGGGGTCAGTTTAATATTGATACGGGACAACTCGGGTTCAGGGTTTATTGGGAAAGTTGGGTGAGGGGTATTGGATAAGGGGTAGGGGGTCGGTGTAAAAAATAATTGAAAACCTGGCCAAACTTACGAAACAATTATCTCGTCGTAGCCAGGTGAGCATCACGTGATCAGGTCGATACTAATTGAAAACAAACACATTGGAGCAGACGGCTTATTCGCCCTTTAAGACTTACAGTGGGGGATAGACGGTCCAGTAGTAAACAGCGATCACAGATTGGCCAACTTGGAGTTCAAAACGAATAAAAAGACAACAGAATAATTTAAATATTTCAGGAAAAAAATTAAATTCCTACCGGAGCAGTTATACCTCAAGGTAAATATCGAGAGATTTAGATAATTTTCTGCCAATCCGGGTTTGACCTAATTGCTTAGGTTATAAAAAAACGAAACAAAAACACAACAACTTAGGTTTAAGAGACAAAGAGGTGAGTATCACGTGATCTAAAGAAACGTGTCTCCCTCCTTTGTGTCACAAGGGGTGGGGTTGGGGCGGGGGGGGGGGGGGTTGGCTTGTCCCAAATAATGTCATGTAAAATCCGCTTGTTAAGGTCAACTACACGGGGGTCACGTGCCCGGTCCCGGGGTGGACGGGCCGGACTAATGACCGCTGGTTGTGGGGCAGGTCGTTAGGGTGACGGGCCCGGTGGCGCGCGGGTCTGATTGACCACTGGATACGTCGCTGTGGTCAAGTATCAAATGCTCAGACATGCCACGCGGTCGGGGATTAAATGGCTGGGTGGGGCGAGGGGGCGGGGCTACAGGGATTACTTACCCCTGCTTTCTTACGGCCCTTTGTTTGAGACTGCCACTGTCAATAAATCCAATGGATGATTTTTTTTTCTTGAAGCGGCTTGCGACACCTTCAGTGTATTTAGAGAAGTTTCCACTGGTCACAAAACTACAGTACGTGCCAGCTTTTTCCTCCCACATCAAGCAATGTTTGGATCTTCCTTTTATAATAAAAAAAAAGTTAATTAAAGTAAAGCGAAACAATGGACATAGGGTGGAAATAAAATGGAAGACGGAGAATCTGGCCGACAGACAAGAAAAGCAGTTTGGTTTTTTAAACATCTTTTCAAGTCATTGAGGGAACTAAAAAAACTTTTCGACGGTCTGAAAACTGAGCCTTAGTGGGCCGAAACAACGTTAGAAATCTACTCAAGGTATTGGGATTTTATGTGTCATAAATCTTCTGAATCTAGAATGTTATACCTGCAGGTTCCTCCTAAACGAGGTTTTGTTACCTGCAGACACCTGCAATAACTGATTTAAAAACCTGCAGGCACCTGCTAAACTACCTGCAATTTCAAATAGATAAGTGAGACATACAGAATTAAATGACGTAGTACACATTAAATTGAACAGTGCCCTCCCTTTTCATGTCTACTTCCGTCGGCCGCCTAGTTAAAAGGGATGGGGGGAGGGCGGGGGAAGGGTTAGGCGTTATTTTTTTTATCTGCTAAGGTTTTTCTTCCAACTTAGTTTATAAACAACTGATTTAAAAACAACAGCCCAAAAACTAAAAGAGAACACTACAATCGCCAACCCCCCCCCCCCCCCCTGTATATCCGTAGCGAGCGACGTGTTTTTATAGTGATTGTCTTAGTTCCTTCGTGTTTCTGGCACTTTCCTCCGCCCGACTGCTGCCTGTAACCGTCCTCTGCCCGACTGCTGCCTGTAACCGTCCTCTGCCCGACTGCTGCCTGTAACCGTCCTCTGCCCGACTGCTGCCTGTAACCGTCCTCTGCCCGACTGCTGCCTGTAACCGTCCTCTGCCCGACTGCTGCCTGTAACCGTCCTCTGCCCGACTGCTGCCTGTAACCGTCCTCTGCCCGACTGCTGCCTGTAACCGTCCTCTGCCCGACTGCTGCCTGTAACCGTCCTCTGCCCGACTGCTGCCTGTAACCGTCCTCTGCCCGACTGCTGCCTGTAACCGTCCTCTGCCCGACTGCTGCCTGTAACCGCGCACACTGTTGTCCATCTAGAGACAGTCTCACCAACACGTACAGGTAAAAAGTTGCGGGAAAACAAACCGGAAAAAAAATCCCGGCTCCTTTGAAGACAGGAATTAATTGGAACTGATGGGGAAGCAATTAACTCATGAGCACGCGACTTCCGGGTAGGGAGGCGGGTAGAGTAAGATGACAGGAAGAGGGTGGGGGTGGGGCCGGGTACGGACGACAAGTTTGTCAAAGATGGATGCCGGTCATGTCGCAGCGAGACTGGGAGTGAGCAATGTACGGCTTACGGCAACCGGCTAGACACAATTAGTGCCGGCCTAACCGGCTAAATACAATCAATGCCGGCCTAATGCTTGCCTGCATCACGGATGATATTTCCGGACGTACAAAACCCGCCAAACACGTGTCCGGTAAGAATATTCCGTGGTGTGTATACGGGTACGGTGAAGGTGGCAAGAAGATCACCACTAGCTTTGTTCTGGTGTTTGACTAATTGTTAGATCGAGTCGTATCAGATGAACATCAGTATACAGTTTTAACAAAGACATGGGGGTTTATACATCATTTGTTGTGCCATTGCAGGCATTTCTCATAAAATGACCATATCCTTACTTTCTCCGTATTCACACGGTGTCCATATTCCCACAGTGTCCATATCATTAGTGTCCATATCCCTACTGTGTCCATATCTCAATTGTGTCAGAATTCCCTTATTCCCACTGTGTCCCTATTCCCACTGTGTTCATATCCGCACTGTGTCCTCATGCTTACTTTGTCCATATCCCCACTGTGTCCGTATACTTACTTTGTCCATATTCCCACTTTGTCCATATATCGACTGTGTCCAAATTCCAACTGTGTCCATATCCTTACTCTGTCCATATCCCCACCCTGTCGATATCCCCACTGTGTCCATATCCCCACTGTGTTCATATTCCCACTGTGTCCATATTCCCACTGTGTCCATATTCCCACTGTGTCCATATTACCAATGTAACCAAATCCCCTAGTGTGACCATATCCCAAATGCGACCATATCCTCAGGATAACATTAAGGTACTTACACCTCCTCGTTAGTCCCTTGCCGTGCTATTTATTCCCCCCCCCCCCCCCCCCAATCCCCGATTGACGGTTAATTGTCGCGCGCTCCATTCTCCCCTCGCCCAATCACCGCTGTCAGCCATTTATTGTTTAAAACAATATGGCCGCCGGACAGTTTCCGCTGTTGAATTAACAAACGATGATGAGCTCTCGGTCGGCGTGAGTACCCCGGTTCGCGAGGTCACGGGGGTTTAATTAAAACCTGGCCCACTACACAACGCGCGAAAGTCCGCGCCATGCGAGGCGCGCAACAAAGCGGAAGATTTACGCGAGATGACCAAGTTTTCATTACAGCGGGCATCACTCGCCCGGCACTGGCAATTAACCTCCGGCATTGATTAAGTCATTATCACCCAATATACTTGTTTCTCTTTATGTTACCGGCTTGTATACTTGTTTCCCTTTTGGATTAACGTCTAATATACTTGTTTCCCTTTATATTACCAGCGTGTATACTTGTTTCCCTTTATATTACCGGCGTATATACTTGTTTCCTTTATATTACCGTCTAAAAATACAGGTTTCCCGTGTGGATAAGTGTCTAGTCTACTTGTTTCCCTTTTGGATTAGCGTCTGTTGTATATGTTTCACTGTGTGATTTACATCCACTTTACCTGTTTCTCTTTCCGATCATCGCACAATATACCTGATTGAGATTAACGCAGATCATCGCCTAATATACCTGATTGAGATTAACGCAGATCATCGCCCAATATACCTGATTGAGATTAACGCAGATCATCGCCCAATATACCTGATTGAGATTAACGCAGATCATCGCCCAATATACCTGATTGAGATTAACGCAGATCATCGCCCAATATACCTGATTGAGATTAACGCAGATCATCGCCCAATATACCTGATTGAGATTAACGCAGATCATCGCCCAATATACCTGATTGAGATTAACGCAGATCATCGCCCAATATACCAGATTAGCGTCCCTTACCGCTGAAGTGGTCTGTATGTTCAGCTTTTTCCCCTAAAAACTGGACAACCTTTTGAAGGCCGGGGTCATATTTAGATTTGATAAGGTTCTAGGCTATTTACAATCTGGAGCCCTTTATAAATCCAGATATTGTATGATAGTGCCAATTTTTGAATTTTTTAAAAGAAATTAGAGACAAAACGGTTTAAAAAAATAATAAATAGAAGTTATAAACACAATAATTTGATGACAAAATGGATTACAAACAAAATCTTGCCCCCCCCCCCCCCTCCTACTAAAAAACGTGAGCCCTCAGCTACGGCTTATTTAGATTATATGTCAATCCGGCGCTGTTGGTGCCCCTGTTGTAAGACCCACATAAACGCCGCCTCCCCGTTTCTAGACATTGACATCAACTTTTCTGTCCAGTCAACTTTTGACCCAAACATGAAGAATGTGCCGCCATCTTTATAGAAAGGGTGTCTGGCCAAACATGAAGAATGTGCCGCCATCTTCATAGAAAGGGTGTCTGGCCAAACATGAAGAATGTGCCGCCATCTTCATAGAAAGGGTTTCTGGCCAAACATGAAGATACTCTTCTCATGGGTGTAACACTGATCCAATGATCAGATGCCAAATCCTGCAATTGTCGCAGTTGTAGTTAATTACCAAATAAGCTGGTAATACAATTTGAGCTATGGCAATTTCTTGAGTCCAATTGGCAGATTGAAAGAGCAAAGGTCCAGTGTTTACTTCATCCTCATTTTGTAGTTTTTTTTAAATAGAAATTCTAAATAATAAGATAAACTTAAATTAAATGGTAAATCAGATTTCAGTCCCAGGGCTAATTAATAAGAAATTAATTTGATCGAGAATTATATGCACCCTTCCAAACAATTGTCGTCATCGTTACTACTTTTATGGGAAAAAAATCAGAATATAAAACTGACCAAGTTTATAAGTATGTGACCGCAGAGGCGTAGCGAGAGGGGGGCGGGGGGGGGGGGGGGGGTGCGGACCGCACCGGGCGACACCATTTAGGGGGGTGTCACCAAGGCAAAAAATAGCAAAATATATTAAGTGATTAATTCGAGTGTTAAATAGTGTTTTAAGAGGTGCAAATCGAAAGTTTGAGGGGGGGGGGGTGCTAATCGAAAATTGAGGAGTTTGTCCCCTGGAAGGAGGGTCGCTATGACTGGGGGGGGGGGGGTGACACCATTAAGTGCCGCACCGGGTGACACCCGACCTCGCTACTCCACTGTGTGACGTATATATTCTCAACGTTATGTACATGCGCAAAATAAAGCTCATATTTTTGTTTGATATAAAGCACTGATGGCGAAGATATAAAGCACTGGTGGCGAGGATATAAAGCACTGGTGGCGAGGATATAAAGCACTGATGGCGAAGATATAAAGCACTGGTGGCGAGGCTGTTTAGTGCATACCTGACACCCTCTGCTGCACCGTTATCTCATCCCACATGTTGCCGTCTGATGCCATAGAGAGCTGGGGAGATGACGCCACAATTGCAGGAGACAGCGGCTAAAGATTAGTGGTCTGGAACTCATTTGCATGACACTTCAGATCGTTTGAGCGGTTGGTGACGTCACCAGGACAACAGCGGTTGGTGACGTCACGAGGACAATAGCGGTCGGTGACTTGCATGCATCCCTTATAGGTGTACCAGCGCGTGGATGGATCGGTTCGACCTGCGACTCTCACACAGGTTGTAAGCCATTCATCCAGGCAAAGACGTTTTCAATGAGTCCTAATTAGGTCGATGTGGGGGTGGGGTGGGGGTGGGGTGGGGGTAATGTTGCTACGGCACACGTGACCAGCGGCTCACTCACGGGGAACATGTCGAGCCGTGCACATTGTCGCAGTGAGCAGACGAGTGCCTCGTTAGACAGTTTAGCAGGAGTGAGTAGCTCGTGCAGCTGTTCCATGTCCAACATTCTGGAGGTGCTAAAACTCTTTGACAGCAACACAATGGCCTGGACCAAACGACAGCAACATCATGACATGGTCAAAACGACAGCAACATAATGACATGATCCAAACGACAGCAACATAATGACATGATCCAAACGACAGCAACATAATGACATTGTTCAAACGACAGCAACATAATGACATGATCCAAACGACAGCAACATAATGACATGATCCAAACGAGACAACAACATAATGACATGATCCAAACGACAGCAACATAATGACATGATCCAAACGAGACAACAACATAATGACATGATCCAAACGACAACAACATAATGACATGATCCAAACGACAGTAACATAATGACATGATCCAAACGACAACAACATAATGACATGATCCAAACGACAGCAACATAGTGACATTGTTCAAACGACAGGAACGTAAAGATAGGGACCAAACGACAGAAACTTAATGCCATGATCCAAACGACAGCAACTTAATGCAATGATCCAAACGACAGTAACGCAAAGATACGGACCAAACGACAGCAACAAAAAGATATGGTCCAAACGACAGTAATACAAGGATATAGTGGTCTAGCGATAGAGAGCTGGACTGCTGACCCTTAAGTCTCGAGTTCGAATCCGGGTTCAAGTCAGTAGACCGTCCCTGAGTTCACCCAACTCTGATGGGTACCTAACTCACGTTAGGGAAAGTAAGGCGGCTGGGCATAGTGCTGACCATACTATCTCTTCATATGCCGAGGTCACAGAAATAAGTGAACTCTACTTCACTTGCCCTATAAACCATCAGGTTTGAAAGGGAACTTTACTTACAAGGATAGAGACCAAACGACAGCAACACAGACTAAAGGTCCGTATTTCAAGTTGATGTCTATCTTTTATACATTTTTAGTGCACGTCTCCCAAGTATACGTCTTTCTAATATACGTCTTTCTAATATATACATGTTTCGAGTGTACATATTTCTTGTGTAAAAGCTTCTAGTAAACGTCTCTTTAGCGGACGTCTCTCTAGTGTACGTCTTTCTAGTGTACGTCCCCTCAGTACACGTACTGGAACAAGAAACATTTTCCTGCACGTTCGGCACCTAGAGCTATTTGTAAACATCCGTGTCTACAGCAGATGGTTCTCTCGTGTTTATTTTAGGAAATATGATTGCTAAGTGCTCACCATTGCTCTCTCTGCCCATGACAGGCAGTGTAATAATGCCCTAACCCTGACAGTGTAGCCCTAAACCTGCTCTCTGCCCCTGATAGATATCCTTACACCTGCTCTCTACCCCTGATAGTGTAACCCTAACCCTGCTCTCTACTCTGATAGTGTATCCTTACCCCTCCCATCTACCCCTGATAGTGTATCCTTACCCCTGCGCTTTGCCCATTGACAATGTGCCTCTACTTTTGGTAGTTCAGTTGCAGGTGTTTGTTGACTAAAAGATAATTTTGAACGTTTTAAAAAATAAACAAACGTAAAACAAAAAACACGAACAGATGGATGGTCAAATGGATGGGCTCACAACATTCAGTTTTTCCAGTATCACTTTAAAAAAAAAAGAATGAACAAGCTGAAGGGAAACAACTCCAATTCCTTAATGAGACATTGTGATGGGCGTATCCCGTATTGAATAAACACGGCATATTATTGCCCCTAACGAAGTAGAGAGTAGCCGAATTAAGTGACGGTCTAAAGAATGAAGTGATGGTCTAAAGAATGAAGTGATGGTCTAAAGAATGAAGTAACGGTCTAAAGAATGAAGTGACGGTCTAAAGAATGAAGTGATGGTCTAAAGAATGAAGTGATGGTCTAAAGAATGAAGTAACGGTCTAAAGAATGAAGTGACGGTCTAAAGAATGAAGTGACGGTCTAAAGAATGAAGTGATGGTCTAAAGAATGAAGTAATGGTCTAAAGAATGAAGTGAGATCCGAAAGAATGTAGTGACGGTCCTGGTCTAAAGAATAAAGTGACGTTCTAAGAATGAAATGACGGTCTAAAGAATGACGTCACCAGAACGGTACCACTAGCCTATCGAGGCCGGGTCATTTGTGGGGCGGCCATCTTGTAACAAACGACTCATTAGAAGATGTCGCCTATCAGTAATTAGGCGCGTGTTTGTTTTAAGATTGCTCCTCATTGATTTCTTAGCGTTCGATTTTCCGTTCCACCAACATCCTAATTTTCTCTGTGTGTGTGTGTGTGTGTGGGGGGGGGGGGGGGGGGGGGTTAATGACAGTGACGGTTGGATCTGGACCAGAACTCACGGTGGTTACATTCTTGACTTGACTCGCTGCTTGTCAACGCCAGTTAATTTAAGAAAGTTATGATAAGCTAGAGCAATTTATTTAGGTAATCACAAAAAAGTCTAGTAATGATAAGCTAGAGCAATTTCAGTGAATATGTAGCTACAGTCTAGCGACTTTGTGTTATTTTTTTCCCTGGAATTTGCAGGCAATACTAGATTGTTCAGACAATTAATGCGGAATTATACTTTCATTTTTAGATAAACAATGGGGTGGTTGGTGTTATTCCTGTAGGGAATGCTATACCGAGAGGGATTGTTATACTGGGAGGGAATGCTATGCCTAGAGGGAATGCTATACCTGGAGGGATTGCTATATGTAGGGAATGCTATATCTGTAGGGAATGCTATATGTAGGGAATGCTATATCTGTAGGGAATGCTGTATGTAGGGAATACTATATCTATAGGGAATGCTATATATGGAGGGAATGCTATATCTGTAGGGAATGCTATACATGGAGGGAATGCTATATCTGGAGGGATTGCTATACCTGAAGGGAATGCTATACCTGGAGGGAATCCTATATCTGGAGGGATTGCTATAACTTGAGGGTTGCTATTCACGATAACAGAGAGAGAGAAAGAGGGGGGGGGGGTGGTGGGATGCTAACAAGAAAGCCGGAAAAACCCAACCGATAAATATGACGTCACTACAGTCTTAAACACTAGCATTAATTTAAAATAAATACCTAAGGGAGAAGACTGCAATCGATGAGAAACTTCGTTAGCTTATCCAAATGATGATCATTCCCCTGCCAATGTTGAGTGACCTCGTATTTGCGCCCATTAGCCGGATGGCTCGTCTGAAATAAGAGCCACCTACCCGAGTGGGCCGTGTTGACAGTTGGCCCTGGCTCATTTAGCAAGCTGGAATATACGTCGGTGCCGCGCTGAGGAGCCGGGCCTAGATAAGGAGCGGGTGATTGCCGGAAGATGCGGGCCGCGGTGTGGGCCGCACGCCGGCCCGCCATGTTGGCCAGGATTGGAATAATACAAGTCTAATGGGTAATGACAGTCACGCTTCGGCGGCCTCACGTGCCTACTAATAACCAACGGGCAGATTATCTGCTCTAGCGGGCGCGCTTCTCTCCCCTGGGATGGTCGACGTATGTCCGCTTTATTACCCCGCTTGAAGAAAATAAAACGCGCCATTTGGTGGGATGACATGTTTCGCCATAACGTCATCACCAGTTATTGTTCTTAAAAAAATACCAGTAAAAAATGTGTGTAAGAAATGCTAGTAAGTTGATGTATGCAGGTGACTGTTGGCTACTCGCTACAACCACGCCACAGAAAACAACTGCTGCTGATTGCTACTGGCTACCAGTTCACCTCAATTTGTTCTGTCACCATCCGGCACAATTTGTTCTGTCACCATCCGGCACTTTGTCCTGTTACCATCCGGCACTTTGTCCTGTCACCATCCGGCACTTTGTCCTGTTACCATCCGGCACTTTGTCCTGTCAACATCCGGCACTTTGTCCTGTCAGCATCCGGCAGTTTGTCCTGTCACCACCCGGCAATTTGTCCGGTCACCATTCGACACTTTGTCCTGTCAATATCCGGCACTTTGTCCTGTCAACATCCGGCACTTTGTCCTGTCAACATACAGCACTTTGTCGTGTCAACATCCGGCATTTTGTCGTGTCAACATCCGGCACTTTGTCCTGTCACCATCCTCATCCGGCAGTTTGTCCTGTCACCATCCGGCACTTTGTTCTATCACCATCCGGCACTTTGTCCTGTCAACATCCGGCATTTTGTCCTGTCAACATCCGGCACTTTGTCCTGTCAGCATCCGGCAGTTTGTCCTGTCACCACCCGGCAATTTGTCCGGTCACCATCCGACACTTTGTCCTGTCAATATCCGGCACTTTGTCCTGTCAACATCCGGCACTTTGTCCTGTCAACATACGGCACTTTGTCGTGTCAACATCCGGCATTTTGTCGTGTCAACATCCGGCACTTTGTCCTGTCACCATCCTCATCCGGCAGTTTGTCCTGTCACCATCCGGCACTTTGTTCTATCACCATCCGGCACTTTGTCCTGTCAACATCCGGCATTTTGTCCTGTCAACATCCGGCACTTTGTCCTGTCAGCATCCGGCAGTTTGTCCTGTCACCACCCGGCAATTTGTCCGGTCACCATCCGACACTTTGTCCTGTCAATATCCGGCACTTTGTCCTGTCAACATCCGGCACTTTGTCCTGTCAACATACGGCACTTTGTCGTGTCAACATCCGGCATTTTGTCGTGTCAACATCCGGCACTTTGTCCTGTCACCATCCGGCACTTTGTCCTGTCACCATCCGGCACTTTGATCTATCACCATCCGACGCTGTTTGTTACAGCAGTCAAATGATAATTTTTTTTTTACAAGCTTTTATTTTACTTGCTTCCTCTGTCTGTCGTCAGTCTGTGTTCAGTCTAGATCGAAACGCCCGAGCGAAATTTTGGGCACTCTTAACTGACAGATTCAGTTCAAAGTATCACGTGGGTCAAGACATGAAGATGATGCTATCTAACATTGAATTTGACTTAATTGGAAGCCTAATTAATTTTTTATGAATTAATTAAAAGTGTGTCCAAATTAGTAGGCTGTCTTACCCAACTATTCCGCACTATTATACGCGCGTTATCACGCGCGTGGACTCTTACTAAACAATAGTAAAAGTATCCAATAGATAATAAAGTGACCCACGCTTTTCTTTATAATTATTTAAATAGTAGTGTATAACTTATTTTCTACTTTTTAGTGCATTATTACATAAAAGCTTGTTATTAAAACGTGTTTTATTAAATTTGTTTTTCAGCAATCACTTTGATTTCCTATCGTCCTACTATGGTTTCCATTGGCCAATTAAAGCTTGTTAAAATACTCAGAAATTCTAACCTAATTAATTCTCGACAACTCTGCTTCAACTAAAGTGAAATTTTAAAACGATTATTCTAAGTTCCCCTTACTCCCTACATTTTTTCTCTCACCCATCGCTATATTTGTCTCCCACCCTTCCCTACCTTTTTACCCCACCCATCCGTACATTCCCTCCCCCCCCCCCAATCGCTACATTTGTCCCCCACCCATCACTAAGTGTGTCACCTACCCATCCGTACATCCCCCCTCCACTACATTTCCATCCCCCACTCTACGTTTTTCCCCAACACCTATATTTCTTCCCCAATCCCTTCATTTTCCCCCTACCCCTGCTTACATCCCCCCCCCCCCATGCCAGGTACATGGTAAAAAACACATAGTTCGGGCAGACACTAAACTGTGTATGAAACTAATGTGGCCAGGTGACGAGGCTTTCAGTTGTTGCCGAACGAATCGATAACTTCATCTCGCCACAAAGCCAGGATGTGACGCCATTAACCCTAACCTGTCCGGCTCCAGCATAAATGTTTTCATTTGACCACCTCAATTTTGACAGCTCCCCCTCCCCCTCGGGATGTGGTGGAGGGGCGGGGGTTTTACAAGCAGGGCTTTATATGCGAGGACGTTCGATTTTTTAAAAACTTGTTCAAAGATTTTTTTCACTAAAATCCGGCGGGCTGTTGAGGTTGTAGACTTGCAGGCAGGCAACATGTTGCTGTAGCCTAGTGTAGCGGGGCATTACTTGCTCGGGTGTCACCTTATTAAAGTCACAATAAACGCCGACAAGTAGAGCGTTAATGCCGGGCTTCTGTCGCCAGCGTTTGCTAACATCGTTAGGCCTTGTTTGGACCAGGGTTGTAGGGGTTAGGGGTTGGTAGGGTTAGGGGTTGGTAGGGCTAGGGGTTGGTAGGGCTAGGGGCTGTAGGGGTTAGGGGTTAGTAGGGCTAGGGGTTGGTAGGACTAGGGGTTGGTAGGGCTAGGGGTAGGTAGGACTAGGGGGGTTAGGGGTTGGTAGGGTTAGGGGTTGGTAGGGCTAGGGGGGTTAGGGGTTGGTAGGGTTAGGGGTTGGTAGGGCTAGGGGTAGGTAGGACTAGGGGGGTTAGGGGTTGGTAGGGTTAGGGGTTGGTAGGGCTAGGGGTTGGTAGGGCTAGGGGTTGGTAGGGTTAGGGGTTGGTAGGGCTAGGGGTTGGTAGGGCTAGGGGTTGGTAGGACTAGGGGTTGGTAGGGTTAGGGGTTGGTAGAGCTAGGGGTTGGTAGGGCCAGGGGTTGGTAGGGCTAGGGGTTGGTAAAGTTAGGGGTTGTAGGGCTAGGGGTTGTAGGGGTTAGGGGTTGGTAGGGCTAGGGGTTGGTAGGGTTAGGGGTTGGTAGGGCTAGGGGTTGGTAGGGTTAGGGGTTGGTAGGGCTAGGGGTTGGTAGGGCTAGGGGTTGGTAGGGTTAGGGGTTGGTAGGGCTAGGGGTTGGTAGGGCTAGGGGTTGGTAGGGCTGGGGGTTGGTAGGGCTAGGGGTTGGTAGGGCTGGGGTTGGTAGGGCAAGGGGTTGGTAGGGGTTAGAGGTTGTAGGGGTTGGTAAGTTAGGGGTTGGTTGGGCTAGGGGTTGGTAGGACTAGGGGTTGGTAGGAGTAGAGGGGGTTAGGTGTTGGTAGGGCTAGGGTTGGTAGAGTTAGGATTGGTAGGGCTTAGTGATGTTGCGATTACGGATTGTTGTGATTAAGGTTTGTTGGAGTTATAGTATGTTGGGGTTATGAGGTTATTGTGGTTGTGGTTTGTTTACTTTCTAGTGTTCTTATAAAATAAGAGAACGGTGATAGTAGAAACATACACTCGCATATCTACCTACATACATACATACACACACACACATATACACACATATACACACCTAGGTATACACACATACACGCGCATCGACACACGTGGAGGCTGTCATTGAGCTGTATTGATTGGATGACAGCTGCCTCAGGTTTTGTTAGTGTTTAAGTTTCAACAGGATAAGAGGGGAGTTAAAACAACAAAGGGAGGTAAATGAAGACAACTCTTTCAAGTGACATTAGTATCTCGTGGCCAAGAAGAGTTGAGCCACTAGCTGTATCAGAAAAATGGTGTACGTGTGTATGTGTGTACGTGTATGTATCGGTATGTTTTTGTGTAGGTGTATATATGTATGTGTGTATGTGGATGTGCGAGTAAAAGAAAACAGCCCACCTGTAAAGTCTATGGAAACTTAACGACCACATCATGACAATAACACTAAAGCAGGCTACTTGTTAAATAAAGCATGATATTTGTTTAATAAAGCATGGTAGTTGTTTAATAAAGCATGGCAGTTGTTAACTTTTTTTCTCCGTTAGCTAATGGTTGGACGTAGTCATCTAGAGAATTTAGACTTGTGAGCCAGGTTTGGCTGTCTGTCCAACTTTTCTTGATTGTAAACATCAAGCTTTAGAAATATTGCAGAAAACCATTGCTCTTTGCCAGCACTATACTCTTTATAACATAACATTGCTCTTTGTCAGCACTATACTCTTTATAACATAACATTGCTCTTTGTCAGCACTATACTCTTTATAACATAACATTGCTCTTTGTCAGCACTATACTCTTTATAACATAACATTGCTCTTTGTCAGAACTGTCTATAATATAAGCCGCTCGGTAGTGTGTCATTCACTGTATTCGTTAAAGCTAGAGTGTCGTATGCCCACTATATTCTTTATAACACAATATAACATTGCTCTTTGTCAGAACTATCTATATTATAATCCGCTCGGTAGTGTGTCATTCACTGTATTCGTTAAAGCTGGAGTGTCGTATTTTTTTCACAGAAATCTCAGAGTTGTTGCCCTTCTTATTGATGCAGACGATTAGCCTTTAAAGAGTTTTACAATACAAGACTGAAGAGCAAAGGTTAAATTAGAGGATTAGATTAGGATTAGTACAATGATCAGAGTTAAGGTTTTGGTTTTTAAATCAGCATGTAATCACAATCATTGATAGAGAAAATTTGGATAAATCAGTAGCGTAAAATGGTTTTTCCATGTCGCAATTAATGTCATGTTAAGATGAAGGTAAACAGCGTTGTGAATAATAACTTACAACAACGGGTTAAACACGGCATTAAAAAACTTCCCTATCTTAATACGGTGTGTTTACTTTATACATTTTCATCGTGATGTTAAATATGTTGAGTATTCTCTTGAAGTAAAATCTGTTATACTCCTATGTATGTTATACTTCTATGTATATGTTATACTTCTATGTATATGTTATACTTCTATGGATGTCATACTTCTATGTATCTGTTATACTTCTATGTATATGTTATACTTCTATGTATCTGTTATACTTCTATGTATATGTTATACTTCTATGTATCTGTTGTACTTCTATGTATATGTTATACTTCTATATATGTTATACTTCTATGTATATGTTATACTTCTATGTATGTCATACTTCTATGTATATGTTATACTTCTATGTATGTTATACTTCTATGTATATGTTATACTTCTATGTATGTTATACTTCTATGTATCTGTTATACTTCTATGTATGTGTTATACTTCTATGTATCTGTTATACTTCTATGTATGTTATACTTCTATGTATCTGTTATACTTCTATGTATGTTATACTTCTATGTATCTGTTATACTTCTATGTATATGTTATACTTCTATGTATCTGTTATACTTCTATGTATGTTATACTTCTATGTATATGTTATACTTCTATGTATCTGTTATACTTCTATGTGTATGTTATACTTCTATGTATGTTATACTTCTTTGTATATGTTATACTTCTATGTATGTCATACTTCTATGTATATGTTATACTTCTATGTATGTTATACTTCTATGTATATGTTATACTTCTATGTATGTTATACTTCTATGTATCTGTTATACTTCTATGTATATGTTATACTTCTATGTATCTGTTATACTTCTATGTATGTTATACTTCTATGTATATGTTATACTTCTATGTATCTGTTATACTTCTATGTGTATGTTATACTTCTATGTATGTTATACTTCTATGTATATGTTATACTTCTATGTATATGTTATACTTCTATGTATATGTTATACTTCTATGTGTCTGTTATACTTCTATCTATATGTTATACTTCTATGTATGTTATACTTCTATGTATATGTTATACTTCTATGTATCTGTTATACTTCTATGTATATGTTATACTTCTATGTATCTGTTATACTTCTATGTATCTGTTATACTTCTATGTATGTTATACTTCTATGTATATGTTATACTTCTATGTATGTTATACTTCTATGTATATATTATATTTCAATGTTTGTTATACTTCTATGTATATGTTATATTTCTATGTGATAAGCCGCACGTATGCAGTATCGGCACTGTTAAAACGGTGTTTGTGTGTGGGTGGGTAATAGTGTATGGTGTGTGGGGTTAGTGGCTATCGTGTTGGTTGCGGGGGTGTGGGGTGTGGGAATGGTCCATGATGAGGGTGGGGTAGTGTCGGGTTTGGTTCGGGGTTGGGGTGAATGGTGTCGTGGGGTGGGGTGGGGTATACAGACTGTGTAAAGCTAACTTACAAACTGTTGTTTTCCAAAAAACGCAAAACTCTCCAGCCACTCATTAAACTGGGACGGCAGATATTAAACTTTTTTTGTTTATGGAAGCAGCCGGTCACGGGGGTGGGGATGGACTGCCCGCCACCTCCTCTTTTATCCTGCCCCGTGAGTGATCGGCCTTTATTTAACTGCTCTATTGGCGCGTCGATAAAATCTGTACTAATATTATCGTTGGATTTATCGCGGGTTAAACAGTTGAAACTTTCGCTTGAAAAGTCAGTCAATAATCCATATCTGCTCGCGTACGAGCAAGACGTTATGGGGTGGGGGAGAGGGGGAGGTGAGCATTGTGTAATGAATGATGTCGCACCCAAACTATCGAGTGTGAGTCCCATTGATTTATCGGTCAGGAGTTACCTGGACTTGATTTATCGTTTCTCTGTGAAGTATTTAATTTATGTATACATCACCGACTTGTAGACATTAGCTCGCCGACTCCAACTCTGGTTAACGTGTGTTTAAACTTTGATGCGGGGCTCCGTGGTGACGGTGATGGTGATGGTTGCTGGGACGATCTTTTTGATGGCTTTTATGATGATTTTGATGTTGATTTTGGTCGATTTTGATGATTTTGATGTTGATTTTGATGTTGATATCGACGGTGATATGATGGTGATTTTGATAGTAGCATGAGAGTGATACTGATGGTGTGGTATTGTGATGAGGAAAGTGCTAGAACTCTGGTGATGTTGATGGTGGGGTATTGTGATGAGGGAAGTGCTAGAACTCTGGTGATGTTGATGGTGTGGTATTGTGATGGGGGAAGTGCTAGAACTCTGGTGGTGTTGATGGTGTGGTATTGTGATGAGGGAAGTGCTAGAACTCTGGTGATGTTGATGGTGTGGTATTGTGATGGGGGAAGTGCTAGAACTCTGGTGGTGTTGATGGTGTGGTATTGTGATGAGGGAAGTGCTAGAACTCTGGTGATGTTGATGGTGTGGTATTGTGATGAGGGAAGTGCTAGAACTCTGGTGGTGTTGATGGTGTGGTATTGTGATGAGGGAAGTGCTAGAACTCTGATGATGTTGATGGTGTGGTATTGTGATGAGGGAAGTGCTAGAACTCTGGTGATGTTGATGGTGTGGTATTGTGATGAGGGAAGTGCTAGAACTCTGGTGATGTTGCTACGCTTGTGATACATATCGAGATACCAAAGAAAAGATTTAAAGTCTATCATTAAGAAATTATTTGAGATAGTGTTGCTAAAGTCAATATCAATGTTCTTCGTGACGTCCGTGGTGTTTCAAGGGGGGGGGGGGAGGTTGTCAGTCTAAAAATAGATTTGCAAGAAAATACTAAAATATATGAATTATAGGGGAACAGTTACAGGACCTCAACATAATGTATAAACAGATGACAACAACTGTATGTACAGAAGACAACCGCTTAATGTATGTACAGATGACAAGAACACGTTCTGGGAACCACTGCTAGATGAGCTAATGGAAAAACGCGGCAATATTTTGGCGTGTGTGTGTGTGTGTGTCTTCTTCTGACATTTCCCATGTCTCCTGCACCCTCCCCCACCCCTCCCCACCACCACCTCTGGAGAGAGTCGGTTTGAAAATAATGATAAACACTGAAGCCGGTGCGTGTATAAATTGTTTATAGTCCTCCATGCGCGTGCATTAGTGAGCATTAGTGCTGCTCACTCTGTGTTCATTCAATGGGTCGAGCATCAAACGGAATCCCAGACTGCCAGTACGACGCGCGCGTGTTTTCAGACTTTAAAAGACTTTTTTGGTGAGCAGAATCGGGTAGGCAGACAAGAACTAAACGGATCCTTTATGAGCTATTAACGCAGAGTTTACGTTAAGGGGGCGGGTAGGGTGAGATGGGAAAACTTTGATGTGTTCATTTACTTCAAACAGTAGCATTCACACACTTGGCATACAATGGGATCTTGGTGGTACAGCATTCACACACTTGGCATACAATGGGATCTTGTCTTGGTGGTACAGCATTCACACACTTGGCATACAATGGAATCTTGTCTTGGTGGTACAGCATTCACACACTTGGCATACAATGGGATCTTGTCTTGGTCGTACAGCATTCACACACTTGGCATACAATGGGATCTTGTCTTGGTCGTACAGCATTCACACACTTGGCATACAATGGGATCTTGTCTTGGTCGTACAGCATTCACACACTTGGCATACAATGGAATCTTGGTCGTACAGCATTCACACACTTGGCATACAATGGAATCTTGGTCGTACAGCATTCACACACTTGGCATACAATGGAATCTTGGTCGTACAGCATTCACACACTTGGCATACAATGGGATCTTGGTCGTACAGCATTCACACACTTGGCATACAATGGGATCTTGGTCGTACAGCATTCACACACTTGGCATACAATGCGCATTTGGTCGTACAGCATTCACACACTTGGCATACAATGGGATCTTGGTCGTACAGCATTCACACACTTGGCATACAATGGGATCTTGGTGGTACAGCATTCACACACTTGGCATACAATGGGATCTTGGTCGTACAGCATTCACACACTTGGCATACAATGGGATCTTGGTGGTACAGCATTCACACACTTGGCATACAATGGGATCTTGTCTTGGTGGTACAGCATTCACACACTTCGCATACAATGGGATCTTGACAACATGATTCTAAAATATTACAAAGAGCGTCTCAATCTTAGACTTTCATCAGACTTACCAGAAAAGAACTGAAAAATCAATACAAAAAAGCCCATTTTAAAACGTCTTTGTGTTTCCTTTAACATCGTCCATCTACTTAAGTGACGCCTGACTTCTCCATCTACTTCAGTGACGCCTGACTCGTCCATCTACTTAAGTGACTCGTCAGGCGTCACTGAAGTAGATGGAGAAGTCAGGCGTCACTTAAGTAGATGGACGAGTCAGGCGTCACTTAAGTAGATGGACGAGTCAGGCGTCACTGAAGTAGATGGAGAAGTCAGGCGTCACTTAAGTAGATGGACGAGTCAGGCGTCACTGAAGTAGATGGAGAAGTCAGGCGTCACTTAAGTAGATGGACGAGTCAGGCGTCACTTAAGTAGATGGACGAGTCAGGCGTCACTGAAGTAGATGGAGAAGTCAGGCGTCACTTAAGTAGATGGACGAGTCAGGCGTCACTTAAGTGTCGCCTGACTCGACTACGGAAATCTGTGACTCCTGAGCCAATTAAGCACACCAATGACTCCCCTGCTCCCCATTTGTTAACCCTTTATTTTACAAAGTGGATACCAGCCAACATTCGGCTAGAACCCTCTAATACCCCCCTCACCCCCCCCCCCCAACACACACACACGGAGCGTGCCGGACGGTTGGACGTACGAGGACACGCCCTTTGATAAGCTTCTTGCCACGCCGCCATCCAAATATTTACGGTCAGCGGTGATGCAAAGGGACGTAACCACGTTTTGTTACACGGCCCCGTCTAATGATTATTTATAGCCCGACAAGGGACACTACCGCCACAACCACCAACCGGTTGTCTACCTTGGATTTCACGCCCATCGCTCATGACCTAGTTCATCCTTTAAGTGACACGACAGCGCGCGGCCGGCGCGTGCGGACATGCTGATTATACGGGCGTGAGCAGGTAGGACTGACAGTGGCGAGGGTGACATCCCATCTTTACGAGCCCGGGGAGCGGCCTAACAAAGACAAACATGGCGGCCAGCCTTGTCACAGCACTCGGCCGGAAAATAAAACACAACGTGGGCACGCGCCGGCATAGCGTGGTGAGTACCGGCCGCCTAGGAGCGACCCATCCCTGCTCACCTAGGTGTGTGATGTGCATGATCCGGTCAGGGCATCTCATCGTGCACGCTACCCCCGGGCAAGGGGATGACTACCCTCGGACTAAATTAATTGACCTTGTGTTTTTATGAACTTCACTCCACCCCCTTCCCCCCCCCCCAACCCGCCTCCCCGTGTTGGGACTTGAGCGTCGTTTAACCGTGAGTTTAACCGTGAGTTTAACCGTGAGTTTAACCGTGAGCTTAGCCGTGAGTTTAACCGTGAGTTTAACAGTGAGTTTAACCGTGTGTTTAAACGTGACTTTAACCGTGAGTTTAAACTTGATCGAACGACTGCTTGTTGGACAAAGTGGCGGTTTAACGTCAGATCGTTACGTCATCTTGTCCGGTCATTACCCTCTGACTTTGATGTAAGTGACGTATGGCGAGCGTATAGAAATTGTAAGCCATTCTCTGTTACTTCATTGTGTTACTGGGTATCTGGTCATTTAACCTGTCATCTGGTCATTTAACCTGTCATCTGGTCATTTAACCTGTCATCTGGCAATTTTACCTGCTATCTGGCCATAATACCCGTTAACTGGTAATCCAAGTTGTAAACCAGTCGTTTGCTTGTGAGTTGGACATTGATTTGTAGTGGCTGGTAAACTGGTTATTTGCTTGAAAAAAAAAATTCATTTCCTTACCATTTGTATGTAAAAGGTCCTTTGCTTGGCCAGTGGTCGCTAATGACGGTCTGCTGACTGCACGTTGTCAGTAAATGTGTGTGACAACGAGTTGAATGTTTACAGAGGTTGTTGCCTGGCAACACGCTGACGTTTGGTCCTTGCTGGACGACAGATACAAATTATAAACATAACATTTTTTGTTGGAGAACTTCAATATGGACTGGTGCAAAATATTTCTTTAAAAATATTAGTGTTTATTTAATTCTTGAAACTACTCCCCCCCCCCTTCCCCCCACTCTTCCCCGCACACACATACACACACAAACTACAAACCACACTCACCCGTTTGATTAAACTATTTAACAACCGTCACTTTCCCTGGCCACAAAACCCCGTGTATCACCACCCCCCCCCCCCCTCCCCTGGCCCGGGTGACCTGAAGACATCCCGACCCTCCCCATTAGCCCTTCATTACCCCGTTACCAAACCTCGCCCGCCTCGCGAGATTCTCGGCTACTATTTACCCAGCGCTGTCCCTCCCGCCAGGCCGAGTCTCGGGTTTCCGGCTTTCTTTTGCCCGGAATGCTGGGTATAAAACAAAATGGCGTTTGCGTGGGTCTTCAATCAGGATCAAGCTATGGCGAGAGGAAATTGAATCCAAAAATACAGGGGAAATAACCGAGGTAGAAGGGAAATAATTGAAGACGAATGAGCCCAGGGGACAAGGAAGGCGAGGCCGAGTGTAAACCTACAAGTCTTGTTCGCACCTTGCTAATGAAACAGCGGGTCGGGTTTCACGGCCGGCGGTCATTTCATGTGTACTAGGCGGGTCCGGCAGTGGTCACAGCTAATGGTGGACACAGCTAGACGTGGTCACAGCTAGTAGCGGTCACAGCTAATAGTGGTGACAGCTAGCTTTGGCCACAGCAAGACGTGGTCACAGCTAATAGTGGTCATAGCTAATGGTGGACAGAGCTAATAGCGGTCACAGCTAGTGGTGGTCACAGCTAATAGTGGTCACAGCTTACAGTGGTCAAAGCTAGCAGTGGTCAAAGCTAGCAGTGGTCACAGCTAATACTGGTCGCAGCTAGACGTGGTCACAGCTAGTGGTGGTCACAGCTAATAGTGGTCACAGCTAATAGTGGTCACAGCTAATAGTGGTCACAGCTAATGGTGGTCACAGCTAATGGTGGTCACAGCTTACAGTGGTCACAGCTAATAGTGGTCACAGCTAATGGTGGTCACAGCTAATGGTGGTCACAGCTAGACGTGGTCACAGCTAGCCATGGCCACAGCTAGCGGTGACAGTAAAGACACCAGCTTGGTCCGGCAGTGGTCACAGCTAATAGTGTTCACAGCTAATGGTGGACACAGCTAGACGTGGTCACAGCTAGTAGCGGTCACAGCTAATAGTGGTGACAGCTAGCTTTGGCCACAGCAAGACGTGGTCACAGCTAATAGTGGTCATAGCTAATGGTGGACAGAGCTAATAGTGGTCACAGCTAGTGGTGGTCACAGCTAATAGTGGTCACAGCTTACAGTGGTCAAAGCTAGCAGTGGTCAAAGCTAGCAGTGGTCACAGCTAATACTGGTCGCAGCTAGACGTGGTCACAGCTAATAGTGGTCACAGCTAGTAGTGGTCACAGCTAATAGTGGTCACAGCTTACAGTGGTCAAAGCTAGCAGTGGTCAAAGCTAGCAGTGGTCACAGCTAATAGTGGCCACAGCTAGACGTGGTCACATATAGCCGTGACCACAGCTAGCCATGGACGCAGCTAGCCATGGCCACAGCTAGCGGTGACAGTAAAGACACCAGCTACTCTATCAACACACACCACTACACACCAAACACCAGCCACCACTTTGTACGCCTGACTTGTACATAATTAGATATCTAACGTCACGGACTAATTACTGGACGAAATTTTTATGACTATTGTATACCTTCATTGTCATTTCTATCTAGTGACTTAAAAAGTCGGAGTAATCCCCAGCAGCTGGGGGCGACACAATTCATAGCCTGAAACCATACAATTCTATTGTAAAGGTGGATATCATTACAAATAGGCTATGTCAGCTTAGGCCGGCTAATACGTTCATTGGCTAATTAGTGTCGCTGTTAGATCATAAGGCACCACCTACTGTTTTATTTGCTGTGTTAGGTTGTCAACAGGTTGCTGCGTTTCGTATGTGGTTGCCAGCGGGTTGCTGTATGTTGTTTGAGGTTGCAGCAGATTGCTGTCAGCTGTATAAGGTTGTTAGCGGGTTGCTCCATTAGGATGCCAACGGGTTGCGGCATGTTGTATTATGATGTTAACGGGTTGACAAACAATTATTACATTTTTTAAAGCATAAATTGTTAAAATTTTTACATTTTAAAATAACATGGAATATTATAAGTATATAACAATTTTCCAAAAGCATGAAACATTACAGTTTTTACTTTTTTTTATGAGAACCTCATATATTACCATTATATAACATTTTAAAATATATAAATAAGCCTATAAAGCATGGGTTCCCAAAACTGGATGATTAAAATGGGAAAACGGCTGTGAGGTTCGTACGGATGTTGCGCCATCTATGTTTTTGTCAAAATCGGGCTGTCAGAAAAAAAAGTAAAAGCTCCCCAACTAAGTGAAATCCACTGCATGATTCACCGGTATGCCCTCGCCAGCAAGTAAATTATATTAAATCTGGAGCCATAAAAACACTATTATTTTTAAAGAACGGTGCAAAGACACGAATAAAGATCACGAGGTTCAACTTATCTACACTAGAGTACGCTGGCTGTCAAAAGGGAACGTGATGAATCGTGTTTTTAAATTGAAAGAGGAAATCAAGTTGTTCTTAAACTTTAACAACAAAGAGTGGCTTGAGAGAGCATAGCACACCTAGCAGATATATTCGAACATCAACATAAGCTTAACCTAAAGCTTCAGGGAAAATGAACGAATATAATCTCTTTTGATGATAATCTCGGGACATTTTTATCAAAGCTGCAAAATTGGCGAAGAAAAAAATAATCTAGGAAATATTTCCATGTTTGAGAAACTCTGCAGTGGGGTAGATGAATCTGATTGTGAGATTTTAATAAAATTGAATGAGGATTCTGAGCATCTTGAATCTATTGAAAACAAACTGCGGCGTTGTTTTCCCTGAGCTGAAAGAAGAAGAACCTGCATTGACACGTAACCCATTCTCTGCTTCCATTGATGTTGCCAGCTTTCCCGATGAATTACAAGATGAATATTTAAATTTGCGGAATGATTCCGCGTCACATACCGTGTTAAATGGAAAACTGCTCACACAATTTTGGTGTAGCGTGCACCATTCATACCCTAACGTGAAAAGGCTTGCCTTTTGAGTTTAAGTTCCTTTTGTGTATACATCTCTTTGCGAGAGTGGATTTTCAACACTTCTCCAATTAAAAACAAAAGAAAGAAATAAATTAACTGTTGAAAATAACATAATCTTGGCGTTAGCAAAAACTCAACCGCGAATGTTGAGGTAATTAGTAGCATGTAATTTCACTCATCGTAATAAAACAGTTATCAAGAATAATTCATATTGAAAGTCTACGAGAACATATTATTTTAGTACTCATCAATTTCCTTACTAATTTTGACTTTTCAATTCTATGGGGTCGCGGGTCACTTACTTTTTATAAAAGGGGGTCGCCACCTGAAAAAGTTTGGGAACCACTGCTCTAGGGTATTACACCATCCGGTCGTGGTGTGGTTGAACCAGTCACGTGATAGCCGTGTTTACTTACACAAGACCGGCACGACATGCCCAGCTTTATCACTCTGACACTAGTGACGCGCGCGCTCTGCTGACACCCGGGGTGGGAGATGACGTCACGAGGTCACTTCCTTCACGCTAGGCCAATCATTTCATGCCACGTCATCAAACCCTGTGTGACACGTGACACCGATGTCAAAAAATGTGTCGACATAATGTTATCCTACAACAAAGTGGACAACGGATAAAAAGTATATTTTAATATAATTAAAACACAAAACATCTATCGATTACACTGTAATTCCCCATGATATACCAGTCGCTAGTTACATAATGTATTACAGAAATGTAATGGCTTTGTTAGTGTCCCAGCTACCGTTCACTGAGACATATGGTCTCTGTGAACAAACCGTCTCTCATATTGCCCTGAACAGCTGTGCTAAACTGTCATTAAAAACCACTTTTACCTAGGTTAAAAATATTAATTGTCATGCTATAATTCTTAAGTTAATTACCACTCGCAAATTCACGGATCATTTTATTGTTTTTTCAATGTATTCGATTCAGCGGGAATACGATTAGTTGAATGAAAAAATACATTTAGAATAAGTTCAACAATGTTTTACGTGGGGGTGGGGGTAGGTTGGGGGGGGGGGGGGACTTATCCGTGACAACTGACGTTCTTGTTGGTCCTTTTGTTCGTTGAAACGTCGGACAACCACTGATAGACCATTGATGGACAACTGACAACCACTGATAGACCATTGATGGACCACTGACAACCACTGATAGACCATTGATGGACCACTGACAACCACTGATAGACCATTGATGGACCACTGACAACCACTGAAAGACCATTGATGGACCACTGACAACCACTGAAAGACCATTGATGGACCACTGACAACCACCGATAGACCATTGATGGACCACTGACAACCACTGAAAGACCATTGATGGACCACTGACGACCACTGATAGACCATTGATGGACCACTGACAACCACCGATAGATCATTGATAGACCACTGATAGACCATTGATGGACCACTGACAACCACCGATAGACCATTTATGGACCACTGACTTCCTTGCAAAGCCTTTAATTCACCTCGTATAATTTAAAAAAAAAAAAACGCATTATACTGTTCCTTTTCCCGATGTATTTATGCTTTAACACACGATAACAATACATGTAGGGAAACGGTCTTTGTTTAATACTCGACATATTTCCCCACATACCTTACATATTGCTCCCAGGGGTATTATTAGCAACGAATTAAGTCCCTTGCCTGACGCAGCAAATTATCGTTAGAGTTAACTTCCCCTGACCCGAAGCCTCAAACAGACAATATTCTCAATGGCGGCGTTCGTCGACTCGAGATCTGATGGAGTGGCCGGCCTTGACAGCGTACCATTTAGATCCGCCCCTGATTTGTCTGGGTTCAAATCACCGACAGCGGCGTCGCCCAGCCGTTACAAAACGTTTTCATTGCTCTCCAGAACCCAAACATCGTAACCCCTGACCCCCCGTTTCTTCTCTCAATCTTTCAATCTGTTGTACAAATACGAGAAAAATACTCGTCGTTCTGGAGGCGAGGGGGCGCTCGGGGAGTGAGGGGTGCTTGAAAAACTTGCCGGCGCTTCTCGTGAAAAGCTGACTCCTGACAGAGTGACAAGCGTCGTGACAAGCCGTGTTTGTCCCCGCTCGGCCTCTATTGTGACAGGGACGCGAGGGCTTGTATACGTACTCTGTTACGGCTACCAATCCCGCCGCCGTGTTCACTTCATCAGCTCTAACAGGGTGAGCCATTGTTTCTCTCCCCCAGCCAGCGCCCCACTCGGCATCCCTGTGTTAACCCACACAGTTGTCTTCCCCTGGACCCCGCTGTTGTCTGTCCTTAGACCCTGCTGTTTGAGTAAATCAGTAGCGTTGTCCCCCTTGTCTACTGAGTACCAAACGTCTGTAGTGCGCATGACATCAAGTGCTGGGAGCGTCCAGTGGCCGCTTGTTGAAGCCGGAGCTAGAACTTTCTCAAGCACCGGCTCGTGATTTGATCCCCAGACTTCTGGGTGAGAGGATGAACCATTTCCTGTTCTCTTATGCATTCCGCTAAACCGTTTGATTTCAAGCATGTCGAATTCAGTTTTACTAATGCAATTCAGGCCGTTATACTACTCCAATTCAGGTCGTTATACTAATCTAATTTAGGTCGTTTTACTAATCCAATTCAGACCGTTATAATAATATATTTCAGGCCGTTATACTAATCCAATTCAGACCGTTATAATAATATATTTCAGGCCGTTATACTAATCCAATTCAGGCCGTTATAATAATCTAATTCATGCCGTTATAATAATCTAATTCAGGCTTCTAAACAGGGCCAAGGTCTTATAGAGCTAGGGATAAAGTCAATGCGTTGACAATCAGATCTATAGATCTGCATCTATACTGCCGTGATGTTCTCATCAAGTTTCCGCGATGCTCTCATTAAGTTCCCGTGATGTTCCCTCCAATTCCCGTGATGTTAACGTCAAATTCCTGTGATGTTCAAGTTCCCCACATTCCCCCCCCCCCCCCCCCGTACATCCCGGAGCCACTAATGACTCCGCTAATAGCCTACATTCTGACACCCGTGGCTCTAGCCGTGGTGAAATATTCGACCCCCTGCCTGTCCAGGTCCCCTGGGTGGGGGAGGTGGTGGTCAGTGTTTACCTACAGAATGACCACTCTAAACACAAGCGGACGTGCCGTTTTGATTGGTCAGTACACGTGACGTGGTGAACTTGACCTCCAGATGTAAACAAACACGGCAAGGGTGGTAGACTAGGTGTGATAGAGAACACAAATAAACACGACGGTGTGAGGCGCAGGGGGGGGGGGGCATGTTAGCTAGCTCACTGGTACATGTTGTAGGTGGTTATGTATGTAGGATGTGTGTGTGTGTGGGGGGGGGGCATGTTAGCAGGCTCACTGGTATATGTTGTAGGGATGTTATGTAGGGTGAGGGGTGTGTGTGGGGGGTGTAGGGGAGGAGTGGTGTGTAGGGGGTGTTGTATAGGGGACACAATTAACAGGTTCACTGGTACATGTTGCAAGGATGTTATTTATGTAGAGTGTGTGTGTGGGGGGGGGGGGGTGTAGGGATGGAGGAGTGTATAGGGATGTTGTATATAAGGTTATTGTGTGTAGGAGTTTTATGTGTAGGGCTGGTGTGTATACGGATGTTGTGTAAAGGATGTTAGATATATGGATATAATGTATGTGGATGTTTTTTTTTTTGGGGGGGGGGGGGTGTCATGTATAGGGACGCTATACCACACAAACATACGCAACCACTCACAAGCACACAGTACCTAGCTAAACCAAATACACAACATAGCTCAACCACACAACCACACACCACTAAATTACACCACACACGTTACCAACGGCATACACGCCACATAACACTTACCTGCAAATACTAACACATCCCACAGCCCCACACAGCGCCGCACATATAACATAACGCATATAACTTTCATACTTCCCCCACAGATCTCCCTCCCCCCCCCCCCTCACCCTCGCGTGACGTTACTCAATATGTACATACATTTTCATTTGCTATACCAAAGTCTTCATACAACGGGCTCATTAATATTCATCAGAACCTAAAATTTTATTTACACCCGCTTTGCATAAAGTAGCAAACATTCGTATTCAGCGCATATCTCTTCCACAATCCCAATCAGATTACATCTCTTCCAACAATCACCCAATCTTTACCTATTCCTGTCACAAGTGTTTAGAAAAAGAAATTACCATTCAATCCGGAATGACGGGTGATCTCCATAATTAATACGTCACTTATACAAAAGGTTTTCTCATTACCGAAGACGTCAAATAATTTAATGATGTTTTTTTAATCTACATCTCATGTTGGCGAGGTTCTCTCCCTTTGTTGACTCATCCCAGTGAGTTGCTGGCCCTGGACGAGTTAACGCACCCTTATATGAAAGGGGAGATAACATTTCGTTATTAACTGTCATAATCCGCGCCCATACGCCTGGCATGGGGCACGTCAGTAGGCAGGGAGGCAATCTAGTCTAAATGTAAATAACCACCATGCAAGGGAAACAACTGTAGGTCATTAGAGTTACACCTCTTGCGGCAGTACGCTGGCTGTGGCATGCGTGGTGGCGACGTGACGGGTGATCACGTCGAGATCACGTCAAACGGTAATCCATTCACTGCTCTCATTTTGGGCTGGGTCTATTTTTAGAATCTGTGCGTGAACCAACAGGGGTAAACGTCAGCAAAGTGTGTGCACCGGATCACCTGACGTCGTTGTGACGACACACTTACAAGCTTCATCTTCATTATACCCTTGACATAAGGTAACCAGCAGTAAGCAAAACTCAGGTAACCAGCAGTAAGCACAACTCAGGTAACATTTTACGAGCGTCTAGCGAGCTAGAATTTCCTATGAGATTCGAACAAAATTTGAGATACGAGTAACCGGACTAGCGGGTTTGACAGTTCGTGGCAAAGAAAGACCTCAAAAAGTTGCAACTGATAAACATGTTCTAATTTGTGCTGCGTAACAAACGTTCATTTATCGACTCGTCTATTAGAGTAAGTCCTAACACCATCTCAGCCCAGCTATAATCCTAACACCATCTCAGCCCAGCTATAATCCTAACACCATCTCAGCCCAGCTATAATCCTGACACCATCTCAGCCCAGCTATAATCCTAACACCATCTCAGCCCAGCTATAATCCTAACACCATCTCAGCCCAGCTATAATCCTAACACCATCTCAGCCCAACTATAATCCTAACACCATCTCAGCCCAGCTATAATCATAACACCATCTCAGCCCAGCTATAATCCTGACACCATCCCAGCCCAGCTATAATCCTAACACCATCTAAGCCCAGCTATAATCATAACACCATCTCAGCCCAACTATAATCCTAACACCATCTAAGCCCAGCTATAATCCTAACACCATCTCAGCCCAGCTATAATCCTAACACCATCTCAGCCCAGCTATAATCCTGACACCATCTCAGCCCAGCTATAATCCTAACACCATCTCAGCCCAGCTATAATCCTAACACCATCTAAGCCCAGCTATAATCATAACACCATCTCAGCCCAGCTATAATCCTGACACCATCTCAGTCCACTGACTCCACACTGACGCCATAACGTTCTGTATCTAGCACTTGAACTATAATTCACGGTCTCTCTAGCCACATGACGCGTGACCCGTGACGTCACACAATCGACGACAGTAAAGTACCAGTGGCAACCTGTGTCGTTAACATAGTAAGGGGTGGGAGGGACGGGGGGGGGGAATTCTGACGGCCCCGGAACAGACAATAACGTGAAAATAAAGTCTTTGACTGAGTTACACTGGGGACTGGTATTCTACAAGTTACGGCGCTTGAGAGTAATGGGGGGGGGGGGGGGAGGGGGGAGGCATTATGTTTGGTGAGATGGTAGCTGATGAGATGATAGCTGATATGGTGGTGACGGCTGCTAAAATGGCATTGAGAACAGTTGGTTTGATGGTGTAAAATGCCATGTTTAGTTTCAAATAGTAAATGTTTAGTTTCATTTTGTAAAAAGTGATGTTTAGTTTGATATTTAAAATGTCATGTTTAGTTGATATTATAAAATGTCATGCTTAGTTTGATATGGTAAAATATCATGCATTCGCCGTTTTTCTTTGACTCTGTCTATCAAAGGAACAGTGCACTGATGACTAGGATTTACTTGTTCTTTAAGAAATGATGTTAATTAAGAAAAGTTGTGATATTTAACTAAACACGATGCAACTCAATGCAATAAAACCCAGTCTATTACTTGTCTCGGTGTGTTTTGATCCCGTGCCTAGCGCCAGTAAATAGTTGAGGTCGATCCACGTAACACACATGATTCGATCCAGCCCCAACTGTCCCATTCCAGGTGCTCAACCCACTGAGCCAGGAGCGTCGTGATACTATATTTAGCCGCTAATTGACAGTTCAAGTCATCCAACAGTTTCATAACGTCGTACTATTTTTTTTCAGCGCAGGAATTTGATCCCCATTCCCCGACGTAAAGACTGCTTGTTTTAAAACTCAACCTATCGGGCCAGCAAATATTTGTGGCGAGCAGACGGCCGTTTCCGGTGCGCCCAATTAGTCTGGCATCTGTCACGTGGTGTGTCTCCGACTGATCTGTCACGTGATGTGTCTCCGACTGACTGTGAGACGAATCATCGATGTTAAGATGTTTGGGACCAGTTGAGCGAATACCTCACCTGTTGTCAGTGTCGTCGTCTGCTGTGTCATATTGTTTGCTAAATATTGTTTTATAAGGACACTTTCTTCCTAGGCTCATGGGTCATGTCATTATGTGAACACTATTACTGAAAGCGTTGCCATGTTTCCTGCTCGTAGCCGGACCATTTGTCAACTAGTTAGATTTTTGTATTTTTTATGTTTCAACATAGAGCTGTTAAGTGTAACAATAAAATTAAAGAAATAAAAACATTTGTAAAATATAGTCACGTCTCACTGTGAAGAAAGGGTTGTCACATGTGTAAAGTTAACATTGGCACCTGTGTAGTTAATATTGGCACCTGTGTGAAGTTAACATTGGCACCTTGTAAAGTTAACATTGGCACCTGTGTGAAGTTAACATGGGCACCTTGTAAAGTTAACATTGGCACCTGTGTAAAGTTAACATTGTCACCTGTGTAAATTTAACATTGTCACCTTGTAAAGTTAACATTGTCACCTGTGTAAAGTTAACATTGGCACCTGTGTAAAGTTAACATGGGCACCCATGTGAAGTTAACATTCGCACCTGTGTAAAGTTAACATTGGCACCTGTGTGAAGTTAACATTGGCACATGTGTGAAGTTAACATTGTCACCTGTGTAAAGTTAACATTGGCACCTGTGTGAAGTTAACATGGGCACCCATGTGAAGTTAACATTCGCACCTGTGTAAAGTTAACATTCGCACCTGTGTGAAGTTAACATTCGCACCTGTGTAAAGTTAACATTCGCACCTGTGTAAAGTTAACATTGGCACATGTGTAAAGTTAACATTGGCACCTTGTAAAGTTAATGTAACAGTTACATGTAGATGAATGTATGTTTCGAGTATGTATCTAAAAAAGGCGATATGAATATAAAATATAGGATGGGTGTGCGCATGCGCTAAGGAAAGGAAGCAGAGAGAGGTAGAGAGAGCGCGAGGAGATGATGAAACTGAAGTCGTGGTTCTAGTAGGGTAGCTGCTATATATCTGATATCAATAAAAGACTGTAAAATCACCAATAATGTGGTTTGTATTTGCCTTTAGTTCGTGCCATGAACCCAGTCATACAAAAGGGCCGTGACATTTTGGTGTCAGAAGTGAGCGGTGCTCCGCACCGTAAAGTACGGGATTAGATCTAGATTTAGTATTGTTGACATTTTAGTAACTGAATAACTTTTCTTGGACCAATAAGATGGAGGACTATGCCAAATTCATTGAGTTGGCTGATTCGTTAGGGTACACTGGGGCAGAAAAGGCTAAATGGGTTGAAAAGAAGATAGCTGATGCAATTGAAAGGGAAGACAGAGCTTTAGAAAGGGAAACGTCCAATAAGGCGAATCACAGTCTAAATCCTGATCGTCCCAAGACATCAGCAGGGATGAGAGACAGGTCTACTATCAATCGGTTGAAGATGTATAAAAACTTCAAGCCAAAGAGAGATCGTTCTGGTAGAATAGTTCAACCTGCGCCTTTTCAGTCAACCCTCAAATCTGGCACCATGGCTAGGGTAGAGCCTAACAGAAAGTGGTTTGGTAACACAAGCGTTGTTACACAAAATGCCTTGCAGGCCTTCAATGAAGCGATTAATAAAATAAAAGCTGACCCATATAAAGTTGTAATGAACCCAACCAAGAACCCTGTAACTTTACTGAGTTACACTCCAAAAGCGGCACCATCTCCAAGACTTTTGGATCGTGAACCCTTTGAACAGGTGTTTGGTAAGAAAGCAACTAGGAAGAAGCCTACACTTTCTACTTATGATCTTGATGAAATGGTAAAAAATGCAGAAACTGACCTTCAGAAGTGGGAAGAAAGTCAGAGTACATTGGTGCCCCAAGAGGATGGGGTGAAAAGTGAACAGTTGGAAATTGTGTTTAAAGCTGGAACTTCTAAGAGAATATGGAATGAATTATACAAGGTTATTGATTCTTCTGATGTGATTGTCCAAGTACTAGATGCTAGAGATCCTGCAGGAACAAGATGTAGACAAGTTGAAAACTACTTGAAGAAAGAAAAGCCTCATAAACATTTATTGTCACCTGTGTGAAGTTAACATGAGCACATGTGTGAATTTAACATTGGTACCTTCTAAAATTAACATTGGCACCTGATATTGTTGTTTTGGTGAGTTGAAATACAAAGTTTAGCTCTGATATTGTAGTTTTAGTGAGTTGAAGTACAATGTTTAGCTCTGATATTGTAGTTCAAATATTGAAAGCAAACACGAGCTATGTCCTCGAGTCACCCCGAGTTATCCCCCATCTACCTGTCACAGCGAATGACGAGCTGAACCTACTCATGTGGAACTCTCCTGTGCTTGAAAACAATGCGTGCATTATCTCCCTGTAGTCCGCTTCCTCCTACTTTGATGGTCAGCACAGACCGGAAATGACGTGTGGCAGTGGAACCAAACAGGCCGGTGTATCAGGGCGGGGCGCTGCGTGTCTGGCGGTCATTTGAGGCGACATCTGGAGAAATTTGTTGTCAGTCCGTGATGACGTCAGGTCGGCCATGTTGTCTGACCTGTCAGTTGTCTCATGGACTGACATGAAGTGTTAGTGGCAAGACGTTAGTGGCAAGATGTTAGTGGCAAGATGTTAGTGGCGGGATGTTAGTGGCGGGATGTTAGTGGCAAAACGTCAGTGGCAAGACATTAGTGGCAAGATGTTAGTGGCAAGACGTTAGTGGCAATATGTCAGTGGCAAGATGTTAGTGGCAAGACATTAGTGGCAAGATGTTAGTGGCAAAACGTCAGTGGCAAGACATTAGTGGCAAGATGTTAGTGGCAAGACGTTAGTGGCAATATGTCAGTGGCAAGATGTTAGTGGCAAGACATTAGTGGCAAGATGTTAGTGGCAAAACGTCAGTGGCAAGACATTAGTGGCAAGATGTTAGTGGCAAGACGTTAGTGGCAAGATGTTAGTGGCAAGATGTTAGTGGCAAGATGTTAGTGGCAAGATGTTAGTGGCAAGATGTTAGTGACAAGATGTTAGTGGCAAGATGTTAGTGGCAAGATGTTAGTGGCAAGATGTTAGTGGCAAGATGTTAGTGGCAAGATGTTAGTGGCAAGATGTTAGTGGCAAGATGTTAGTGGCAAGACGTTAGTGGCAAGACATTAGTGGCAAGATGTTAGTGGCAAGATGTTAGTGGCAAGATGTTAGTGGCAAGACATTAGTGGCAAGATGTTAGTGGCAAGATGTTAGTGGCAAGACGTTAGTGGCAAGTTGTTAGTGGCAAGATGTTAGCGGCAAGACATTAGTGGCAAGATGTTAGTGGCAAGATGTTAGTGGCAAGATGTTAGTGGCAAGATGTTAGTGGCAAGATGTTAGTGGCAAGATGTTAGTGGCAAGATGTTAGTGGCAAGATGTTAGTGGCAAGATGTTAGTGGCAAGATGTTAGTGGCAAGACGTTAGTGGCAAGATGTTAGTGGCAAGATGTTAGTGGCAAGATGTTAGAGGCAAGATGTTAGTGGCAAGACGTTAGTGGCAAGATGTTAGTGGTGAGACATTAATGGCGGGATGTTAGTGGCAAGATGTTAGTGGCAAGACATTAATGGCGGGATGTTAGTGGCAAGATGTTAGTGGCAAGATGTTAGTGGCGGGATGTTAGTGGCAAGACGTTAGTGGCAAGACGTTAGTGGCAAGATGTTAGTGGCAAGATGTTAGTGGCAAGACGTTAGTGGCAAGACGTTAGTGGCAAGATGTTAGTGGCAAGATGTTAGTGGCAAGATGTTAGTGGCAAGATGTTAGTGGCAAGATGTTAGTGGCAAGACGTTAGTGGCAAGATGTTAGTGGCAAGACGTTAGTGGCAAGATGTTAGTGGCAAGATGTTAGTGGCAAGATGTTAGTGGCAAGATGTTAGTGGCAAGACGTTAGTGGCAAGACGTTAGTGGCAAGATGTTAGTGGCAAGACATTAGTGGCAAGATGTTAGTGGCGGGATGTTAGTGGCAAGATGTTAGTGGCAAGACATTAGTGGCAAGATGTTAGTGGCGGGATGTTAGTGGCAAGATGTTAGTGGCAAGACATTAGTGGTAAGATGTTAGTGGCAAGGTGCTAGTGGCAAGATGTTAGTGGCAAGATGTTAGTGGCAAGATGTCAGTATCAAGACGTCAGTATCAAGATGTGACTAGGTTAGGGTTGGTAATAAATTGTGTGTCATCGTTAAAGGTCAACGCCCTGGCCTAGGCTGAATACCCGTTACGTCACGTGACCAATTGGTCAACATTACAGTGAGATCAGAACTGGGGTAGCAATAGAGCAACAGCATTGTGTCGGTAGCAACCAATCATACACACTTTAGGGTCTAGTGACTTCGATTGGTACGGACTAACTAGGACAATACCAATAGATCCCGCACGCTGAGATACATACGGTCATGTTGTATACTCTCTCTTCCCCCCCCCCCCCACCCCCAGCCCTGAAAAGTAAAAATACCTGAGAAAAATATATGGCTTTGACATGACGGAGTTTCCCACCACGTAACAGTAGACCCTCACACCTGGGGCTGGGGGGACGTAGAAGCCCAGTCACGATCACCACGCCCCCTCCCCTCCCATGAGCCTCTACTCCCTCTGTCTGAAATCAGCATCACGTGACCAGCCCCAGCATGCCTAGCGCGGCAAACACGGCGTGTATCAGTCCTGTGACACAAACCCCAGTGTAGGTTTGAAGAAGAAAACAGTGTTTAAAAGACGCTCCGGTCACCAGCGCTGGTGTTTGCTGTCTTTTGTCCCGGCCCATCTCTCGGGACACTCCTCCAGCACCGGCCCTCCATTGCCGAGCTTTGCTGCAGCTAATTCTTGGTGTCGCGTAGGGTAAACCTTGAATAACTTCCCCCCAACAAACCGGGCCCTGAACACCTGGCTGCGGCTCTTACCCCGGCCGTGTCACGTCTAGCCGGGCCGGGCGTGCCCTGAGCCGTGCGGGCCACAATACAACAGCACCAGGAGTTTGGAAGGCCGGCAAGGATCAGCCGGTTGTTGACTCGCTGTAACGATCTCCGGCATTCCGGCCAGGCTTGCCGGCTCGGGTTCCAGGTTACGTGGCCGGAGCATTGAAACACTTTCTGGGCGGACACAATGAGGGATCGTCTTGCCACTAGCCCCGGGGGACGGGGCGTTCTTGCTGACGTAACACCTAGAGTGCAGATTAGTGCAGGGTGTGCCGTGTCTCCTCATGCTGGGAGATTAACGTGATCGGATTGACGATGCCACTAATCCAGTATATGTGTTCAAGATTTCACTAATCCAATATATGTGTTCAACATTTCACTAATCCAATATATGTGTTCAAGACTTCACTAATCCAATATATGTGTTCAAGATTTCACTAATCCAATATATGTGTTCAAGATTTCACTAATCCAATATATGTGTTCAAGATTTCACTAATCCAATATGTGTTCAAGATTTCACTAATCCAATATATGTGTTCAAGATTTCACTAATCCAATATATGTGTTCAAGATTTCACTAATCCAATATATGTGTTCAAGATTTCACTAATCCAATAGTGTTGTATACAGATTGTTGAAATTTCAAACCTGCCTCGTGTTTAGAGGTGCTAAGAAATAAATGATATCCATACCATCCGCATATATCAAGCAGGGATATCCATACCATCCACATGTATCAAGCAGGGATATCCATACCATCCGCACGACGGGGTGGTGGGACGGGGTAGTGGATGCTGGTAGTTGTACGGGAGTTAGGTTGGTTGTCGTTGGTAGCTGTATGTGACGGGGTGGGGACCGCTGGTAGCTGTATGTGACGGGGTGGGGACCGCTGGTAGCTGTATGGGACGGGTTGGGGACCGCTGCACTGGTCTTTGGGCGTCACAAACACGATTACAATCTCGCCTCCCTGACCACACGCGTCTCAACCCCCTCTCCCCTCCCACACACACATATTCTTGCACGCTTTATTTAACCCCAGATCATCAACCCGCATTACACAGCTTCAGTGTTTGTTCTGCTCCGTCCAGCTGACCACTGGTCAACCCGTCCCTTACATAACAGCCCGGTGCCCCACCTGTAAACCGCTAAGTCCCAACGCCAACTGAACCCGCGGATCTCGACACTTTGTTTAGCCCTATTGTTATCCGGCCGCCATCTTGGCCATTACCCAGCCTACTTTTGTCTAGGTTCCGGTGACGCTTCTCAATGCCGTCTTGAGGGGGAGGGGAAGGGGGGGACAATGGGGCCTGTGTTGGGACAACAACCCGCGATCTAAACGCTAATTTGGGCAAGACAATCCTCCAGCCCGCACGGTGGACCTCACTCGGACACACAATGGGTGAGTGATCGTGTCCTTGTGACGCCATCTTCATGTGAGGTCTTCATTATCTGACTCGGCAGCGTCCTTGTTGCCATGGTGACGGCGTTTTATGCGAGCGAGAGAGCGTACGGTTAATTAAAGATCCTCTTTAACGCCTCCCTCAAGAGGCTCGAGTCTATTCACCTGTATGTTGTACCGGAAGTGTCAGGTCTATTGGTGTCACAGATGGATGTGTCAATGCCAGATTTATGTCAGGACGTCGGTGCAGCCTCCTACAGAATAACATCAAGACGTCGGTGCAGCCTCCTACAGAATGACATCAAGACGTCGGTGCAGCCTCCTATAAAATGACATCAAGACGTCGGTGCAGCTCTGTGTACATTTTTTTAAAAAACCTAAACCTTTTTTTCTCTTGGTTTTAGAACCCAGTCATTCAGCAAAAAAATAAAATAATCACCGACACCTCTCGTAGAGGACAGTCACCGAACCCCGTCACTGAACCCTGTCACTAAACCCTGTCACTAAACCCTGTACCTAAACATTGTCGCTAAACCCTGTCACTAAACCCTGTCACTAAACCCTGTCACTAAACCCTGTCACTAAACCCTGTCACTAAACCCTGTACCTAAACATTGTCGCTAAACCCTGTCACTAAACCCTGTCACTAAACCCTGTCACTAAACCCTGTCACTAAACCCTGTCACTAAACCCTGTCACTAAACCCTGTCACTAAACCCTGTCACTAAACCCTGTACCTAAACATTGTCGCTAAACCCTGTCACTAAACCGTGTCACTAAACCCCGTCACTAAACCCTGTCACTAAACCCTGTCACTAAATCCTTTCACTAAACCCTGTCACTAAACCCTGTCACTAAATCCTTTCACTAAACCTGTCGTTAAACCCTGTCAGAGAAACTATTTATCGCTGTCTAGATAGTCTAGAAACATTCAAACAAACGTGGACTTTCATACAACACCAAACAAAGTATACAACAATGAAACAATCTTAAATCACTAAACATGTATACAATCAACAAACATTCATATGATCATGAAACATGTATCTAAGAAGGAAACGCATACGAACATAAAATGCATACTATCATGAAACATGTATCTAAGAATGAAACGCATACGGTCATAAAACGCATACTATCATGAAACATGTATCTAAGAATGAAACGCATACGGTCAAAAAAAGCATACTATCATGAAACATGTATCTAAGAATGAAACGCATACGGTCATAAACAGCATACTATCATGAAACTCGTGCCATCGTAAAGTAGTCATACGATGAAGGTACACATGCAAATAGAAAAGTAATATATTGTGTTCTAGATCTTTCCTTTTTTTTTAAAGTATACATTTCCTAAGTTTGTTTTTAGTTTGAGTGTAGATTACCCTGACCGTCAACCTAACTGTTGAACAAAGATCCGAACTGAACGATACTCTTTAAGAATGAATGTGTTCCACTACATACTAGAACAAATCTTCAAAAACATGTTCCACTACATACTAGAACAAATCTTCAAAAACATGTTCCTATACATACCAGAACAAATCCGCAAGAACTAGTTCCACTACATACTAGAGCAGAACCTGAAGACGTCGCATTACAAAATTAAATCGAAAGAGATTTCTGCCGCTGTTCCTTCTTTCAATGGACCCGCTGATTATAATAATTATGATGTCTTAATCTTTCCCAGCAGTCGCCAGTCAATAGTCGGGTCACTGCGCATGTTTGTGCGCATCTTCAGGTGAATCTTTAAGTCAGGCAAAAATCAAGATCAACACAGCGAGGTCTGAATGTCGGAACACTCAAGGCAAACACTTGAACGTCTCCACTCCACGGGTGGGGGAGAGGGTTGGGGGGGGGGCGAGGGGGGGGGGCAGAGGAATGGTAAGTGGGCGGGTGGGCGGGGGGGGGGGGGGGAATTTGGGGTAAGGGCTATTTGTTCCGACTAAAAAAATATACTATCAAATAAACAAAACCTGTTATTGTGTTTTGGATGGAAAAAAAAAGGAATTGTCAACAAAGTTCAGTTTGATGAAAAAATTCCTGACTCAGGTCAAAAACATTTTTTTTTCTTCTCACATTTTTATCTCATGTTTTACATATAATATCTGCTCTTCGTTTCATAGGCGCCATAGAAGGCATGATATTACTAGTGGTTATTTCCCTTGCATGATTTATCATTGCCACTTGAGGGACGGTGGATGCTGAGATTCACCTTTGTGGGCCGGGTTCTCGTGGGCTCTCTTGGCAGGCCCCGGTGGGCGGATATTGAAGGTGCCAATTATGTCTTTGACTTTTCAAATGCCATATTCCTCCGCGACAAAAGCTGCTCAGTCCCCTGAGCCTGAAACAGCGGCATGCGTCAGGAATCGGTTGGAGGGTTCATTCTTCGGGGTCCGATACGCCCTTAAATTGTCTAAACAAAACCAGACTCTACATAGATGGATATCGTCAAGAACGGTGTTGGACAGGCCCCAATGCGCCGTGGATGGCGGCATATATATGCGTGCTTTGTGTGGGTTGTGTGTTTTGTGTGGGGATGTGTGTTTTGTGTGGGGGGTTGGGTAAATAAAAACTAAAGCCCGATCTCCACGCCGCTCCGTGCGTGGAGTGCTAGCCTCAATACCCGGGCCTCCCTCTTCAGACGCTCCCCGTGGGGCTGCCGTTTAAGCCTTCATTACATCGTTCTGCTGTTGGCGTGTCTCCGCGGCCCGCTGCTGGTGTGGTTAAACCAAAACAACGCCGGGAACTCTGGGAAGACAACGTCACGTCATTCACGCGCTGCTGGTGAATAAAAACATTGCGTCCAATTTTATTTTTTTTGATACGGGGGAGAAGATTGGAGTTAAGCTGTGTGAGAGGTTTGACAAGTTTGTGTTGGGAGATTTTCAACAAACATTTGCACACAACAGCTGAAAGCGCCGATTGTGTCACAAGTCACAAGTCATTTGAATGATTCAAGTCAGAGAACCATCTAGTCAGGACGCGTGAATCACGCCGATCAAAAGCTGCATGTTGTGCACCAATCTGCCACAATGCTGCACAAATCTCACATATTTCGTCCAATCTTATTCTTCATCACATCACAAATCTCACATATTTCGTCCAATCTTATTCTTCATCACATCACAAATCCCACATATTTCGTCCAATCTTATTCTTCATCACGTCACAAATCCCACATATTTCGTCCAATCTTATTCTTCATCACGTCACAAATCCCACATATTTCGTCCAATCTTATTCTTCATCACATCACAAATCTCACATATTTCGTCCAATCTTATTCTTCATCACATTAGAAATTCCGCATACTTTATCCATTGTTTTTTTTATTACATTAGCTTTGCCACATATATAATGGAATTAGTTTGTTTCAGTACATTAGAATTCCGATATATTTCATCCTAGCCTGGTATACAGATCTAGAGCCCTCAACAAATGGGGTTGGGCCTGTTCACTGCACGACAACGTCATGTTTTGTGATGTACGCTGACCCGCACATCTTTACACATTTTAAACAGTCAAATCATTTTAATTAACATTTGACAAAATCAACTAAACAGTCTATCTTTAAAATTTACATTTAATAAAGTCAGCAGTCAAATTGTCTTTAAAATTTACATTTGAAGTCAACAGTTACATTGTTTTTAAAATTTATATTTAACAAAGTCAACAGTCAAATTGACTTTAAATTTACATTTAACAAAGTCATCAGTCAAATTGTCTTTAAATTTACATTTAACAAAGTCAACAGTCAAATTGTCTTTAAAATTACATTTAACAAAGTCAACAGTCAAACTGTCTTTAAAATTTACATTTAACAAAGTTTTCAGTCAAACTGTCTTTAAAATTTACATTTAACAAAGTCAACAGTTAAATTGTCTTTAAAATTTACATTTAACAAAGTCAACAGTTAAATTGTCTTTAAAATTTACATTTAACAAAGTCAACAGTTAAATTGTCTTTAAAATTTACATTTAACAAAGTCAACAGTCAAATTGTCTTTAAAATTTACATTTAACAAAGTCAACAGTCAAATTGTCTTTAAAATTTACATTTAACAAAGTCAACAGTCAAATTGTCTTTAAAATTTACATTTAATAAAGTCAACAGTCAAATTGTCTTTAAAATTTACATTTAACAAAGTCAACAGTCAAATTGTCTTTAAAATTTACATTTAACAAAGTCAACCGTCTATTTGTCTTTAAAATTTACATTTAACAAAGTCAACAGTCAAATTGTCTTTAAAATTTACATTTAACAAAGTCAACAGTCAAACTGTCTTTAAAATTTACATTTAACAAAGTTTTCAGTCAAACTGTCTTTAAAATTTACATTTAACAAAGTCAACAGTTAAATTGTCTTTAAAACTTACATTTAACAAAGTCAACAGTTAAATTGTCTTTAAAATTTACATTTAACAAAGTCAACAGTCAAATTGTCTTTAAAATTTACATTTAACAAAGTCAACAGTCAAATTGTCTTTAAAATTTACATTTAACAAAGTCAACAGTCAAATTGTCTTTAAAATTTACATTTAACAAAGTCAACAGTCAAATTGTCTTTAAAATTTACATTTAACAGAGTCAACAGTCAAATTGTCTTTAAAATTTACATTTAACAAAGTCAACAGTCAAATTGTCTTTAAAATTTACATTTAACAGTCAACAGTCAAATTGTCTTTAAAATTTACATTTAACAAAGTCAGCAGTCAAATTGTCTTTAAAATTTACATTTAACAAAGTCAACAGTCAAATTGTCTTTAAAATTTACATTTAACAAAAGCCACCGGTCGAGTTTCCGCTCACTGGAGCATGACGGGTTTTTATGTGTGTGTTACAACAGCGCCCCGGCCGTCGAGATGTCGGCGCTAGGATCATGCGCACTATGACGCGCACAATGGCGGGCACGGCCAGAAACAATGTCCGCACCACGCTGTGTGGCGCTCTCGTTGGAGTGCGACATTAGCATGCGACATGTGTTACTCTCCACTACCCTGACTTCTTGCACGTCCGCAGCTTGTTTTTCAATGAACGACTTAATATGATATCAACGATTAATACACTTTTATTAGGACCGTTTCGTAGGTTCATTCTCCTTTTGATGTTAATTGGGTTAACGAGCCCCCCCCCCCATCAGATGCCGAGATAGCCACGTCGATTGTGTCGTCTGCTGTCACTGAGCCACTCATCGAGGTCCAGCACCTGTTTGATGCTCCCATCTATCCCCGACACAAGTACTGGATCATAAGCCACAACAAAAGCAGGAAAATAAGCAATGGTGCTTGAAGTGCAGTCAGGTAATGGAATAAAAAAATTTGACCATTCAGTTGCAGCGCGAGTTGGTGCGGTGCAGTCGTGGCGTGCAACAGGTTGGCCAGGGTACCCGCGGGTTGCTTGCATGGCCGGGTTGGCACAAAGGTAGGTTGGTGGGTACTAAGTCAAAGCATTAGCACTTGATCTACTTTGTCATAAGACCTAATTAAAAATGACCTTCTTTGTGGTTTATGGAGATTATCCATCATCTAATTATATGTGTCTCAGGTCAGTAAACATTGATTTGCATAATTAATGTACGCTTTTTATCTTACTTTTTATGCCTTTTTGTTGTTGTTTTTGTTGTTAATGTATTTATTTTTTGTGTATTTAAAATGTGGTTCACTGCATTACTTTATTCTAGACACCGTTCTTGATGACTATATGTATTTCGTGTATGGTAAACTAAAAAGTGAACGCACGGTATTCCGTACATTGTAAAAATAGTTTCTACTTGGACAAACGGTATTGCGTACATTTCAATTCCGGTATTACCCATTATGGCGGCCTCACCAAGGGTGCTTCATGGATACGCCGTTTAATTTTCTTTTCGTTTTCATTCTGACAGAGAGAATTCACACTGTTATTTTGTGTGGAGAAAAAAAAAAGTCGAAAAATATTTCTGTTTTGTTACGCGAATCTGTATATCAATGCGTGAAGAAATAGCTTGGTACAATTTTTGCAAACTGTTCGCATTGAGAGGACTAATTGCTCTTGACTTTGATCATTCTTACTTTTTCCTAGTAAAGGAAACAAGTTAGTCCACCAAATACGTGAGTGTAAACCTTGGATCCGGACAATAGTGCCGGGCGCGTAAGGTAGCAATTGTGTGGATCAGGGTGTGTGGATCAGGGTGTGTGGGACAGGGTGTGTGGGACAGGGTGTGTGGGACAGGCGGGGTGTGTGAGGCGGGGTGTGTGAGGCGGGGTGTGTGAGGCGGGGTGTGTGAGGCGGGGTGTGTGAGGCGGGGTGTGTGAGGCGGGGTGTGTGGGACAGGGTGTGTGGGACAGGGTGTGTGGGACAGGCGGGGTGTGTGAGGCAGGCAGGGCGCGTGAGGCGGGGTGTGTGAGGCGGGACACGAAGCAAACTGTTTCACGCCATATTCCAACCAAGCGTGACCAAAGACAATCCTGGAGCGTGAACATCCAGACATTCTAATGTGAGGAGGTCAAAGAAATTATAAACCGTGATCATTATACATTCAAATAGCCGATGTAAACGTAGGCCTACCCCGCCGGCACCTCGACAAAAGAGCCTCAAACAATGTGCTCCCCTAGGACGACAGCGCCAGCTGGTGGATTCATATTCATGGCCGGTGATCTTTTCTGGTCTTGGTGGAGGGATCCCTTGTCTGAGGGGTGACCCCCGAGTTCCACAGTTTTTGAAACCACGTGACTGGCCACTTGTTGGCCACGTGGCTCTTGTCCTGGCCTGTAGATGTGAAATGGTTTTTGGATACATTAAGATTTTCACGCTGGCCAGCTTGTGTTTGGTCGTTTGATCACGTGACTGGCCATTTGTTTGTCAGCTGGGCCGGCTTGTGTCTCTTGTCCTGAAGTTTAAACATGACAGATATAAATTCACAGGAAACAGCATATATCAACATTAAATCCTGCTCGCTTAATGTATTGAAAGCATATATCAACATCAAATCCTGCTCGCTAAATGTATTGAAAGATTTCTGGGACTACCAAGGCTTTTTAAATATTATTTTTGTAACTAAAGAAAATGTCGTTTTTTTTTAAATTGTTATTTTTAAAGGTTTTTGAATTGTTTCATTTACTACTTCGTAATGTTAAGAAATAGTAAATTTAATAAAATAATAATCATAACAAATCTATTTTTTACTTGTGATAATAGTCGGTGCGGCCTTTTATCATACTGGCCGTTTGTAATACCACATTTCTGAAAGACATTAATAAAACAACATTTAGATGTAAAATATAGTAGAATAGACGAACGAGAATTAGTTTAAGAGCTCACGAAATAATTGTCTTTGTTTTAAATAGTTTTTTGTTTAGAATTTAAAAAAAAATTTGCTAAATTTTTATTAAATTAGGAAGATAATTCCCCAATTTAATACCACAGTAGGCGAAACTTTGTCTGTGGGGGGAAAAGTTGTATATGTGATGAATAAACTTAGACGACGATTTCGTTTTATGTTGTAAGTAAATAGTTCACATTAAGTAAGAAGGGGCTGATTTGTTCAATATTTTGTATAGAAAAGTTGCCTTAGTGTACAATATTTGTAGCTATTATAAGAATTTTAGTTGTAAAGTGAGGGCAGCACTACTAGATACCAGGAAAGCTTATGGTCAATGGCAAACCCTTGGCCTTGTAGCTGGACCCTTGTTCGAAGTATTTAGTTCTACATGATCATGTAAGAAAGTGGATGGGACGTGTTTGACGTTGTTTTAATGTAGTAATGAGCATAGACTTGATGTGATGTAAAAGGTACGTTTTAAGAACAATCAGTGCCATTTTTTTTCATGCCGTTCTTTTTTAATCAATTCGAGATCCACACGACAAAAACAATTTTTTTTTTAAACCGATCGTAAACTAAAGTACAATTATCTGTGTCCATGACCGGCTTTATATTTGGAAACATTAGCAAAATACAGCTTGTATTTTGTTGGCACAGAACTGCAATGGCTGGCGTGCAACTTGTATTTTGTTGGCGCAGAACTGCAATGTCTGGCGTGCAACTTGTATTTTGTTGGCGCAGAACTGCGATGGCTGGCGTGCAACTTGTATTTTGTGGGAGCGTCGCTCTATGATATAAAACTAAAGGTTAAATCAGCTGGTGTGGGCCAAAAGATGTTTACTATCAGCCACAAACACCAGATTGTTCCACAAATCTTCTAGTTTCATCTATGTCGCATTGGTGATTGTTCTACACGAATCTTTGATTCTACCTGGTGATTGTCCTACATGAATCTTTGAATCTATCTGGTGATTGTCCTACACGAATCTTTGAATCTATCTGGTGATTGTCCTACACGAATCTTTGAATCTATCTGGTGATTGTCCTACACGAATCTTTGAATCTATCTGGTGATTGTCCTACACGAATCTTTGATTCCATCTGGTGATTGTCCTACATGAATCTTTGAATCTATCTGGTGATTGTCCTACACGAATCTTTGATTCTACCTGGTGATTATCCTACATGAATCTTTGAATCTATCTGGTGATTGTCCTACACGAATCTTTGATTCTATCTGGTGATTGTCCTACACGAATCTTTGAATCTATCTGGTGATTGTCCTACATGAATCTTTGATTCTATCTGGTGATTGTCCTACACGAATCTTTGAATCTATCTGGTGATTGTCCTACACGAATCTTTGATTCTATCTGGTGATTGTCCTACACGAATCTTTGATTCTATCTGGTGATTGTCCAACATTCTGAGTCCTACACGAATCTTTGAATCTATTGTAACTCTGCGTGCCCACAAACGACTCCCCCCCCCCCCCCGCCACCCCCTTCCCACCCTGTCAATTCCTAAATTTGTGTGTATTCTAAGCTGAGTGGTTTTGGCATTAATTTTTAACACCTTAGTTTTTCTGGTGCTAATATCTATTTGTCTTTTACTTAATTTTTGCGGAAAGTTCTAGAAGTATCGCTGCATCATTATGACAGGTACTCGGCTCAGCTGTGTGAACTCAGATGTGGAGCTTTTTTTTTTTTTTTTTTTTTTTTTTAAATGCCTAATTTACATACTGGGTCACAAGAAAGAACAACAAATTACCCCAGCAATACAGCCAGGTATGATGAAACCAACGACCAAGAGTGTCCCAGCAATGCAGACAGATATGATGAAACCAACGACCAAGAGTGCCCTGCACTATAGCGGCCTACATACGACAGCCTGTGCTGGCCACACGCACGTAGACATGCATGAGAGGAGCCACCATAGGGGGATGCAGTCGCTGATCAGTGACGGCGTCGATACTCCACTTGACACACATTTAAAATTATGACTAAACTAATTAGCACATTAATTAGTTTTGAGAAGAGGCGAGATGGTTAAATGCCCTAGATTTAAACGGGGCCACTCTACAATTTTAAAAACAAAACGCCAGCTGTTATATGAATACTTTTAGAAGAGGTACGGCCCGCGTACTCCCTATATTAAGCACGGAAAATTTGCCCCCCCCCCCCACTCTTAATACCCAACGACCCCACCCAACGCAAGGAAAAATACTTCACCGCCCTAAAAACATCCATAACCACCAACAACCCATTACACACCCACAACCACAGCTCAGCACAAACCCACAATCACCCCCGCCTTGATATACAACCACCTAGCCATTATACACAGCCACCCCCGCCATGATACACAACCTCCCCCGCCATGATACACAGCCACCCCCGCCATGATACACATCCACCCCCGCCATGATACACAACCACTCCCGCCATGATACACAACCACCCCCGCCATGATACACAACCACCCCCGCCATGATACACAACCTCCCCCGCCATGATACACCCCCCACCGCCATGATACACCCCCCATGATACACAACCACCCCCGCCATGATACACAACCACTCCCGCCATGATACACAACCACCCCCGCCATGATACACAACCACCCCCGCCATGATACACAACCTCCCCCGCCATGATACACCCCCACCGCCATGATACACCCCCCATGATACACAACCTCCCCCGCCATGATACACCCCCACCGCCATGATACACCCCCCATGATACACAACCACCCCCGCCATGATACACAACCACTCCCGCCATGATACACAACCACCCCCGCCATGATACACAACCACCCCCGCCATGATACACAACCTCCCCCGCCATGATACACCCCCCACCGCCATGATACACCCCCCATGATACACAACCTCCCCCGCCATGATACACCCCCCACCGCCATGATACACCCCCCATGATACACAACCACTCCCGCCATGATACACAACCACCCCCGTCATGATACACAACCTCCCCCGCCATGATACACAACCTCCCCCGCCATGATACACATCCACCCCCGCCATGATACACAACCACTCCCGCCATGATACACAACCACCCCCGCCATGATACACCCCCCACCGCCATGATACACCCCCCATGATACACAACCACCCCCGCCATGATACAACCCACCCCCCACCGCCATGATACACCCCCCCCCCCATGATACACAACCACCCCCGACATGATACAACCCCCCCCCCCCCCCCTATGATACACAACCACCACCCAATAAAAATCTACAACCACCGCCCGACTTCTAGCCTAAAATTAATTCGTGTCTCAATTATCTCAGGAACATTGTATTCAAATTTATAAAAACTTTTAATTAATTACCGTGTGTGAATAAAAGTTCATAATCTAATTTTTTTTTTGTTTAGATATTTTTACTTTCTCGTATACGAAGTATAGAGAAAGTATTGTAAATTTGTAAGGCCGATGCTAGACGGAATAAGATACGCATGCGTTACGCATGCGCAATTGAGAGAAACGACGACTTGCCTTCGCGGCGATGTTTTCGATGGTACTGCGCATGCGTGTGTTTACAACCGCAGAACCCTAACATCAACCCTAACCCTATCCCTAATCCTATCCCTAACCCTAACCCTAACCCTAACCCTAGCCCTAATCCTATCCCTAACCCTAGCCCTAATCCTATCCCTAACCCTATCCCTATCCCTAACCCTAATCCTACCACTAACCCTCATTCTAACCCTAGCCATAGGTCACGGAAAAACATAATTTTGTAATCTTGTCCGTATGTCTGTGTGTCTGTCTGTGTTTCTGTGTGTCTGATAACTTGAGTACCGTTACAGCTAGGTTGATGAAATTTCATATATAAGTATTATATCAAATTTGTAGTTCTGTATCAACTTTTCAGCGATTTCCGATAACCGGAAGTGGAACTTATTCTACTTTCAATTTTTCAAAAGCCTATATTTTGAGTGCTGTTTCAGAAAGATAAATGAAATTTCACATTTAAGTAAAAGATCTGATTGTCGACCTTCTGTCAAATTTTGAGTTATTTCCGTTGAACGGAAGTAGTATTTAACTCTATTTCCGATTTCTCAAAAAACACATATAAATTTATATATAAATTTATTCGCACTATTATACACATTGTTTGGCGTTTACTTGGTGCCCTTTTTTCTCTAAGATATTCTATTCTATTTCAAAAGGTTTAGTAATTAAAAATGGATTAAAAATCATGTCTATACCCCAAGTTGCCTTCCCCCGCAGTGTTATATAAGAATATTCGAGAAAGTTTAGGAGAGATCACTCCCGGTTTATTTTTTACAACGCTGTGATCGTTTGCTAATCAACAAGTAATGTCTACAAAGCACTATTTGCCTACTGAAGGCTGTAGGGGGCTGTGATTTGTTAGATGGCCAGATCATCATGATGTTGGCCACTAGATGTGACCGAGGTTTGATTTGTTAGCTGGCCAGATCATCATGTGGCCGAGGTTTGATTTGTTAGCTGACCAGATCATCATGATGTTGGCCACTAGATGTGGCCGAGGTTTGATTTGTTAGCTGGCCAGATCATCATGTGACCGAGGTTTGATTTGTTAGCTGGCCAGATCATCATGATGTTGGCCACTAGATGTGACCGAGGTTTGATTTGTTAGCTGGCCAGATCATCATGTGACCGAGGTTTAATTTGTTAGCTGGCCAGATCATCATGTGACCGAGGTTTAATTTGTTAGCTGGCCAGATCATCATGATGTTGGCCATTAGATGTGGTCGAGGTTTGATTTGTTAGCTGGCCAGATCATCATGATGTTGGCCACTAGATGTGGCCGAGGTTTGATTTGTTAGCTGGCCAGATCATCATGTGACCGAGGTTTGATTTGTTAGCTGGCCAGATCATCATGATGTTGGCCACTAGATGTGACCGAGGTTTGATTTGTTAGCTGGCCAGATCATCATGATGTTGGCCACTAGATGTGGCCGAGGTTTGATTTGTTAGCTGGCCAGATCAACATGATGTTGGCCACTAGATGTGGCCGAGGTTTGATTTGTTAGCTGGCCAGATCATCATGATGTTGGCCACTAGATAAGGCCGATGTTTGATTTGTTAGCTGGCCAGATCATCATGATGTTGGCCACTAGATGTGGCCGAGGTTTGATTTGTTAGCTGGCCAGATCATCATGATGTTGGCCACTAGATGTGGCCGAGGTTTGATTTGTTAGCTGGCCAGATCATCATGATGTTGGCCACTAGATGTGGCCGAGGTTTGATTTGTTAGCTGGCCAGATCATCATGATGTTGGCCGCTAGATGTGGCCGAGGTTTGATTTGTTAGCTGGCCAGATCATCATGATGTTGGCCACTAGATGTGGTCGAGGTTTGATTTGTTAGCTGGCCAGATCATCATGTGACCGAGGTTTGATTTGTTAGCTGGCCAGATCATCATGATGTTGGCCACTAGATGTGGCCGAGGTTTGATTTGTTAGCTGGCCAGATCATCATGATGTTGGCCACTAGATGTGGTCGAGGTTTGATTTGTTAGCTGGCCAGATCATCATGTGACCGAGGTTTGATTTGTTAGCTGGCCAGATCATCATGATGTTGGCCTCTAGATGTGGCCAAGGTTTGATTTGTTAGCTGGCCAGATCATCATGTGACCGAGGTTTGATTTGTTAGCTGGCCAGATCATCATGATGTTGGCCATTAGATGTGGTCGAGGTTTGATTTGTTAGCTGGCCAGATCATCATGATGTTGGCCGCTAGATGTGGCCGAGGTTTGATTTGTTAGCTGGCCAGATCATCATGATGTTGGCCATTAGATGTGGTCGAGGTTTGATTTGTTAGCTGGCCAGATCATCATGATTTTGGCAACTAGATGTGGCCGAGGTTTGATTTGTTAGCTGGCCAGATCATCATGATGTTGGCCACTAGATGTGGCCGAGGTTTGATTTGTTAGCTGGCCAGATCATCATGTGACCGAGGTTTGATTTGTTAGCTGGCCGGATCATCATGATGTTGGCCACTAGATGTGACCGAGGTTTGATTTGTTAGCTGGCCAGATCATCATGTGACCGAGGTTTGATTTGTTAGCTGACCAGATCATCATGATGTTGGCCACGAGATGTGACCGAGGTTTGATTTGTTAGCTGGCCAGATCATCATGGTGTTGGCCACTAGATGTGACCGAGGTTTGATTTGTTAGCTGGCCAGATCATCATGTGACCGAGGTTTGATTTGTTAGCTGACCAGATCATCATGATGTTGGCCACTAGATGTGACCGAGGTTTGATTTGTTAGCTGGCCAGATCATCATGTGACCGAGGTTTGATTTGTTAGCTGGCCAGATCATCATACTGTTGGCCACTAGATGTGGCCGAGGTTTGATTTGTTAGCTGGCCAGATCATCATGTGGCCGAGGTTTGATTTGTTAGCTGGCCAGATCATCATGATGTTGGCCACTAGATGTGACCGAGGTTTGATTTGTTAGCTGGCCAGATCATCATGTGACCGAGGTTTGATTTGTTAGCTGGCCAGATCATCATGTGACCGAGGTTTGATTTGTTAGCTGGCCAGATCATCATGTGGCCGAGGTTTGATTTGTTAGCTGGCCAGATCATCATGTGACCGAGGTTTGATTTGTTAGCTGACCAGATCATCATGATGTTGGCCACTAGATGTGACCGAGGTTTGATTTGTTAGCTGGCCAGATCATCATGTGACCGAGGTTTGATTTGTTAGCTGGCCAGATCATCATACTGTTGGCCACTAGATGTGGCCGAGGTTTGATTTGTTAGCTGGCCAGATCATCATGATGTTGGCCACTAGATGTGGCCGAGGTTTGATTTGTTAGCTGGCCAGATCATCTTGATGTTGGCCACTAGATGTGGCCGAGGTTTGATTTGTTAGCTGGCCAGATCATCATGATGTTGGCCACTAGATGTGACCGAGGTTTGATTTATTAGCTGGCCAGATCATCATGATGTCAGCAACTAGATGTGGCCGAGGTTTGATTTGTTAGCTGGCCAGATCATCATGATGTTGGCCACTAGATGTGGCCGAGGTTTGATTTGTTAGCTGGCCAGATCATCATGATGTTGGCCACTAGATCTGGCCGAGGTTTGATTTGTTAGCTGGCCAGATCATCATGGTGTTGGCCACTAGATGTGACCGAGGTTTGATTTGTTAGCTGGCCAGATCATCATGTGACCGAGGTTTGATTTGTTAGCTGGCCGGATCATCATGATGTTGGCCACTAGATGTGACCGAGGTTTGATTTGTTAGCTGGCCAGATCATCATGTGACCGAGGTTTGATTTGTTAGCTGGCCAGATCATCATGTGACCGAGGTTTGATTTGTTAGCTGGCCAGATCATCATGTGACCGAGGTTTGATTTGTTAGCTGGCCAGATCATCATGTGACCGAGGTTTGATTTGTTAGCTGGCCGGATCATCATGATGTTGGCCACTAGATGTGACCGAGGTTTGATTTGTTAGCTGGCCAGATCATCATGTGACCGAGGTTTGATTTGTTAGCTGGCCGGATCATCATGATGTTGGCCACTAGATGTGACCGAGGTTTGATTTGTTAGCTGGCCAGATCATCATGTGACCGAGGTTTGATTTGTTAGCTGGCCAGATCATCATGTGACCGAGGTTTGATTTGTTAGCTGGCCAGATCATCATGTGACCGAGGTTTGATTTGTTAGCTGGCCAGATCATCATGGTGTTGGCCACTAGATGTGACCGAGGTTTGATTTGTTAGCTGGCCAGATCATCATGTGACCGAGGTTTGATTTGTTAGCTGGCCGGATCATCATGATGTTGGCCACTAGATGTGACCGAGGTTTGATTTGTTAGCTGGCCAGATCATCATGTGACCGAGGTTTGATTTGTTAGCTGGCCGGATCATCATGATGTTGGCCACTAGATGTGACCGAGGTTTGATTTGTTAGCTGGCCAGATCATCATGTGACCGAGGTTTGATTTGTTAGCTGGCCGGATCATCATGATGTTGGCCACTAGATGTGACCGAGGTTTGATTTGTTAGCTGGCCAGATCATCATGTGACCGAGGTTTGATTTGTTAGCTGGCCAGATCATCATGATGTTGGCCACTAGATGTGGCCGAGGTTTGATTTGTTAGCTGGCCAGATCATCATGGTGTTGGCCACTAGATGTGACCGAGGTTTGATTTGTTAGCTGGCCAGATCATCATGATGTTGGCCACTAGATGTGGCCGAGGTTTGATTTGTTAGCTGGCCAGATCATCATGATGTTGGCCACTAGATGTGACCGAGGTTTGATTTGTTAGCTGGCCAGATCATCATGATGTTGGCCACTAGATGTGGCCGAGGTTTGATTTGTTAGCTGGCCAGATCATCATGTGACCAAGGTTTGATTTGTTAGCTGGCCAGATCATCATGATGTTGGCCACTAGATGTGGCCGAGGTTTGATTTGTTAGCTGGCCAGGTTATGAAAATCGACCGTGAAAGTGATCTATGTTGGAGGTGGGGAAGTTATCGGATCCTACGTCACGTGTGAAATTCGCAACTTTGTCTAGGTTTGGGGGGGGGGGATTTATGAGATATATGTTTTCCTTCGGGTGCATTATTGCCTTCTTAGGTTTAATGTAGTCTGTTTTTTAATACAATTTTCACGTTAGGAGTTAGTTTTATTATGGTCAGATTTCAGTTTTATGATAGGATTTTAATGTTGTTATATTATATTGGTCAGTGTTTTACGTTTCATTACACATAGCTTGTGTTGCTTAGTCGCTTTTTTTATGTTAGTCAGTGTATATTCTAAAATTTCATATGGTGTCTTTTTATTCAGTTTCTTCCCCGAACGAAATGAAATTTATATAATTTATATTGAAAATATATACTTTTAACAGTGTCCGCCCCCCCGAAGAAAGTCTACCGCCCCCCCCCCCCCCGAAAATTTCAAGTGCCCCCCCCCCCCCCCCCCGGAGAAAAAAGTCTGGAAGAAACACTGTTTTAATTGTATTACGTTTTCTTAAAAATGTATCTTTTATTTTTATTTTTTAGTTGCATTATAGAGTTATTTCATAGGCCAGTCTCTATTGAATTAATTCAGATTAAAAAATTTAAACTGTCGTCTATTATCTCTGCTATCATAAGGTTAGGATTAGTAATAAGGGCAGGGTGAAGATTACAGTAAGTATTTGGATCGGGCCGTAGGTGTTGTTTTTTATTACAAGCTTTTATTTAACTTGATAATTCTTTTTTGCTTAATGATGGGCCGAAACTTGAAATCAAAATGTCCCTTTCTGGCACCAAACTAAGTCAGCGGCCGTCCCAGTGTGGCATGAACTATGAGATAATTAGATGTTATTAATTAGATAAAATTAATCAAAAGCGAGATTCGACAAACAGAAAAATGTGCACCCCAAAACATAAATTTGCGACACACAGAAAGATGTGCACCCCAAAACATAAATTTGCGACAAACAGAAAGATGTGCACCCCAAAACATAAATTTGCGACAAACAGAAAGATGTGCACCCCAAAACATAAATTTGCGACAAACAGAAAGATGTGCACCCCAAAACATAAATTTGCGACAAACAGAAAGATGTGCACCCCAAAACATAAATTTGCGACACACAGAAAGATGTGCACCCCAAAACATAAATTTGCGACAAACATAAAGATGTGCACCCCAAAACATGAATGTGCGACAAACAGAAAGATGTGACCCCAAAACATGAATGTGCGACAAACATAAAGATGTGCACCCCAAAACATAAATTTGCGACAAACAGAAAGATGTGCACCCCAAAACATGAATGTGCGACAAAAAGAAAGATGTGCACCCCAAAACATAAATTTGCGACAAACAGAAAGATGTGCACCCCAAAACATGAATGTGCGACAAAAAGAAAGATGTGCACCCCAAAACATGAATGTGCGACAAACAGAAAGATGTGCACCCCAAAACATGAATGTGCGACAAACAGAAAGATGTGCACCCCAAAACATGAATGTGCGACAAAAAGAAAGATGTGCACCCCAAAACATAAATTTGCGACAAACAGAAAGATGTGCACCCCAAAAAGTTACTGTGCAGCCAATAATCTGGACTACAACAAAAATGTATCCAACAATGTATGCTATGGTGGTAGAAATAAAATCATTTTACCCGCAGTACAGTAAATTATGGAAGATCCCCTATAGCTGATTAGCCATAAACCCGTCAAAAGTTGATAAACGCCTAAAACCTATTCGATTTTTTAAAGTCCGCTTACATAATGTGATACAGGTAATTAAAAAAGGGAGATGTAAGTCAAAACCTCACTCACATACAACATACAGAAAGGAAGTTTCTTCTAAATCCGACACACATACAATATACAGAAAGTTTCTTCTAAACACGACACACATACAATATACAGAAAGTTTCTTCTAAACACGACACACATACAATATACAGAAAGTTTCTTCTAAACACGACACACATACAATATACAGAAAGTTTCTTCTAAACACGACACACATACAATATACAGAAAGTTTCTTCTAAACACGACACACATACAATATACAGAAAGTTTCTTCTAAACACGACACACATACAATATACAGAAAGTTTCTTCTAAACACGACACACATACAATATACAGAAAGTTTCTTCTAAACACGACACACATACAATATACAGAAAGTTTCTTCTAAACACGACACACATACAATATACAGAAAGTTTCTTCTAAACACGACACACATACAATATACAGAAAGTTTCTTCTAAACACGACACACATACAATATACAGAAAGTTTCTTCTAAACACGACACACATACAATATACAGAAAGTTTCTTCTAAACACGACACACATACAATATACAGAAAGTTTCTTCTAAACACGACACACATACAATATACAGAAAGTTTCTTCTAAACACGACACACATACAATATACAGAAAGTTTCTTCTAAACACGACACACATACAATATACAGAAAGTTTCTTCTAAACACGACACACATACAATATACAGAAAGTTTCTTCTAAACACGGCACACATACAACATACAGAAAGGAAGTTTCATCTAAACACGACACACATACAACATACAAAGATGGAGGTCTAACCCGACACACACTCACAATATCCACGCAATACGTCATGCCCATTCCAGCTACGCGCTCCGTGTAATTATTTATTTCACTAATGAGTAATTAATTTCTGCTATTGCTTAAAGACCTATCATTGTATCGTTAGTATTTTTACTCCGTTTAAGTCGCTGTAAAAAACGATGTTGGAAATGAAGATATGAATCCCGTCTAATGTTGGTCTGAAGAAAGGAAAAATGTAATAGACAGCTTGAACGCAAATAAAATTGAAAAATTACAGTGTAGCAGGACGGGAGATATCAACGCCGGCCCGGCGTACTGCGCTGAAGATTCACGTTCATTAAAGGTTACTGACAGTGGTTGGCAGTGGTATCATGGCGTCCACGCTAGGTGAGCGCGGCAGCTGGACAGAGCGCTCACACCGGCCGTACGTCCCACTAGGAGGCGACCTCAGTTTTATTGACAGATACACCGACAGACACGTGATTGGTTGGCCGCGCGGGTATCGCGTGCTAGGGATATTCATCCGCGCCGGTATTGGCTGCTGGCGTGCAGGCCCCGCCCCAGTGACAGCCCCGGCCGCCCGGGCAGGCCGTCACTTGCAGCAGACGTACGGAGCACGTCCAGGACGTATAAAGTTGCCGGGTCCTGTCGGTTCTTCTCACTTTGTCGCTTGTTGTCCGCATCCATTTCATCAGACGACTCCTGGGATTTCTCTCTACACCGAGCTGCCACCATTGCTCATATCTTGTCGCCCAGTCTCCAGCCGCCCAAGTCGGAGTGCGCCCTCGGTGAAGTTTGTGTTTATTCTTTGTGTCGCCGCCACGGATTTACTTCAAATCTCAGCTACAGATTTGAACTCGGCCTTGACATTATCACGATGCTAACTATCGACCAGTGTTGTTCTGTGTTCTGACCACGGGTCAGTGTTGTTCCGTGTTCTGACCACTGGTCAGCGTTGATCTATCGTGACATCGGCCGGCGTTGAACTGTGTCCAGGTATGCTGCAAGACGGAAAGAACGAATCACCAGCAAAGATGGCGGGCAACCCGTTTAGCATTAGCCGCGTCTTAGCTGACGATTTCGGCAAGAATTTCAAAAACGGACTTCCCGTGAACCACCGCGTGACAGAAGCTGCTCACGACACGGCGCACGTGCACCCCGCCTACAGCAACAGCAGCCGGAAGTCAGCCTTCGACAGCATCGTCTTCTCCAATGACAGCCATTTGTTCCGGTACGGCGAGTGCCGCCCCTCGCCCGTCCCCGTGTACAACACAGACGTGTACACACCCAAATCCCACAACACAGACGTGTACACGCCCAAATCCCAGCACACAACACACCCTCGCTCACCCTCCCCGTGTTCGGACAATTCCAAAGAAGCGGACATTTCCTTACACCACGATTCGGATTATTCCAGAGACGGCAACGAGAAGCTGACCGCGGATACGTTCGCCCGTGACCAGGACTTGGGCTACCCCCACGGGAGTCACGTGGTCAAGGACGGCGCCCCAGACGAGCGGGCCAGCTACTGCAGCTCCCCCGCCTCCTGCACCGACTCAGTCTTTGACCGCGAGGACCAAAACAACAACACCGACGTGGACGTAGACGACGACGCCAACGACATGGACAACATCGAGGAGGACGAGGTCCACAGCCCGGGGAAGGATAACGACACGGACAAGAAGGACGAGGTGAAGACGGAGAAAGACGGCAAGACGGAGGAGGAGAAGAAGAACGAGAAGCCGCCCTTCAGCTACAACGCCCTGATCATGATGGCCATCAGGTCGAGCCCCGAGAAGCGGATGACCTTGAGCCAGATCTACGAGTTCATCACCAAGAACTTCCCGTACTACCGCGACAACAAGCAGGGCTGGCAGAACTCCATCCGTCACAACCTCAGCCTCAACAAATGTTTTCTCAAGGTGAGCTGCCTCATTTATCTCGTTTTGTTTCTTCTTCATGTGTCCTGTTTAAGTTTTATAAAATCTCTATTTGCTTCTTCTTGATGTCTCCTGTTTAAGTTTTCTAAAATCTCTATTTGTTTCCATGTTCATGTCTCCTGTTTAAGTTTTCTAAAATCTCTATTTGTTTCCATGTTCATGTCTCCTGTTTAAGTTTTCTAAAATCTCTATTTGTTTCTTGTTCATGTCTCCTGTTTAAGTTTTCTAAAGTCTCTATTTGTTTCCATGTTCATGTCTCCTGTTTAAGTTTTCTAAAATCTCTATTTGTTTCCATGTTCATGTCTCCTGTTTAAGTTTTCTAAAATCTCTATTTGTTTCTTGTTCATGTCTCCTGTTTAAGTTTTCTAAAATCTCTATTTGTTTCCATGTTCATGTCTCCTGTTTAAGTTTTCTAAAATCTCTATTTGTTTCCATGTTCATGTCTCCTGTTTAAGTTTTCTAAAATCTCTATTTGTTTCTTGTTCATGTCTCCTGTTTAAGTTTTCTAAAGTCTCTATTTGTTTCCATGTTCATGTCTCCTGTTTAAGTTTTCTAAAATCTCTATTTGTTTCTTGTTCATGTCTCCTGTTTAAGTTTTCTAAAGTCTCTATTTGTTTCCATGTTCATGTCTCCTGTTTAAGTTTTCTTGTTCATGTCTCCTGTTTAAGTTTTCTAAAGTCTCTATTTGTTTCCATGTTCATGTCTCCTGTTTAAGTTTTCTAAAGTCTCTATTTGTTCCTTGTTGATGTCTCCTGTTTGTTTTCTAAATTCTCTATTTTGTTTTCTTGTTCATGTGTCCTGTTTAAGTTTTCTAAAATCTCTATTAAGTTTTCTAAATAAATCTGTTAGTTTCTTTGTAAATTATTATTTAAGGTATCGCTGTTTTAAAATGTTTTAATGGTCCTACACTCTTTTGAATAATTATATTTCGCGCGTAAAAATCAAGACTTATTTTTCCAATATGTAAAGACTTTCTTTTTTTTCTAACAGTTTTTCCACTTAATTTTTTTTAAATACTTAATTTTTATGTAAAATTCTTGTTGTTTATTCTTAAAGATGGTACACCTAATTTTTACTTTGCTTTCTTTAATATTTTCTTATTTTTAAATTATTTTATTTTTTTCCAAAAAATGAATATGTTACAAATTCTATTATCTGTATTTGTTATTTTGTATTTTTGAAAGTGACAAATTCAAGAATTAGTTCTTGTTCTCGTTGATTGTAACTGAATTTGTTTGTTGATTGTTTATATGTGCCAGATTTCTGTGTCAGTATTTGTTGTTTGCTGATTGTTTATATGTGACAATTCTAGTGTCTTATTTGTTAGTTGTTTTTATGTGACTCATCCCTGTAACTGTATGTGTTGTTTGTGGGTGGTTGATATAGCATAAGTTATTGATGTATGACAATTCTAGTATCTGACTTAGTTGATTGTTTATATGTGACAAATTCTTGTATCTAAATTCGTATGTTGATTGTTTATATGTGACAAATTCCAGTATCAGAATTTTTTAGTTGGTTGTTTATATGTGACAAATTCTTGTGTCTGAATTCGTTAGTTGATTGTTTATAGATGACAAATTATTGTATCTGAATTCGTTAGTTGGTTGTTTATATTCAAGTTGTCTAGACAGGCAGTGCAGGCGCCAGGTTATTTAGCGCCCTAGGCAAAACTTATTAAAAGCGCACCCCCCCCCCCTGCAATTTTTTTCGTGCCCCCGTATCAGAGGCGTAGTGACCCTTCCCGGCGCCCGGGGACAAACTTTCGATTTGCACACCCCCCTCAAAACATTCTTTTTCCACCCCCCCCCGTCAAAACTTTCGATTTGTTTTTCCAACCAATTTGGGCGCCCTCCTACGGTCAGCGCCCTAGGCGACCGCCTAGTTCGCCTTATAGGTAGCACTGGCCCTGTAGACAGGAACCCTATAAATAAATTCTTGCTATTATTGCTTTTTATTGGTTTTTTTTATTCTTGTGTCATTTCTTCCTTCAGATGAGGCTGTCTTTGTTGTTTTTAGTTTTTTCATGTATGGTATATCAACGTTAGTTGTTTTTATCCAAGTTTCAAAAGTGTTAGTTGTTTTTATCCAGGTTTCAAAAGTGTTAGTTGTTTTTTTTTATCCAAGTTTCAAAAGTGTTAGTTGTCTTTATCGAGGTTGCATTAGTCCAACACCAGCTTCTGTTGTTGAATGTGTTTGTTGACTTCCCCTCTGGTGGATAGAGCGACGCCTTGTAAACTCTAGGCCTATTCCTTACTTCGTGTTAAGCTCTTATGATTTGACTATCTTCTATTATCTTACTGCCTTAGCATATTTCTGTTGTCTTACCACTTGATAAATGTCGCAGCTGCCACTGTCAAACAATGTCTTGAATTTTGTTCAATGGACAAGCGGTAGTGAGGTTTGGTGCAAACACTTCCTTATTTCTGTAGTGACCGCTCAACTCTCTATGTCGTGTTTTAATTAAAAAATACTTTCTTCTCTTGCTATAAGAAACAGACGGTAATTTAATGCGCGTCAGCTTAAACTATCTGTCGTCTTGTTTTGGAGCTTGATATTCGATATTGTGTTGTAGGGGACTTAACTAAATTAAATGATGCTTAGTATTCATATATGGGACATAACTAAATAATATGATGAAAGGAGACCATACATGGGACATATACATACTAAATTATAGACTAAATCCTCATTTAAATTAGTCCATTGGTTCTACATTATCATCAGTTTACCTGACAGTTTATGAGATATTTTTAAAAAATATTTCAATTAGCATCAGACAGTTACGTGAGATTAACCACACACTGAATGAATTGTGTAGTCCGTACTGATGTGGTTGTCGTGTGGTTATAGAATGGTAGGGATGTGGTGTGTTGTAATGGTAGGATGTGGTGTAATGGTAGGATGTGGTGTAATGGTTGGGATGTGGTGTGTTGTAATGGTAGGGATGTGGTGTAATGGTAGGATGTGGTGTAATGTTAGGATGTGGTGTAATGGTAGGATGTGGTGTAATGGTAGGGATGTGGTGTGGTTATAGAATGGTAGGGATGTGGTGTGTTGTAATGGTAGGATGTGGTGTAATGGTAGGATGTGGTGTAATGGTAGGATGTGGTGTGTTGTAATGGTAGGGATGTGGTGTGTTGTAATGGTAGGGGTGTGGTGTGGTTATAGAATGGTTGGGATGTGGTGTGTTGTAATGGTAGGGGTGTGGTGTGGTTATAGAATGGTTGGGATGTGGTGTGTTGTAATGGTAGGGGTGTGGTGTGGTTATAGAATGGTTGGGATGTGGTGTGGTGTAATGGAAGGGATGTGGTGTGTAGTTATACGCTATGTGTATAACAGAACAAATTTCATGTTGATGGTTAGCCACACAAGAATATGACATAAGACTGTGACATAACCACATAAGGCTGTGACATAACCACATAAGGCTGTGACATAACCACACAAGAATATGACATAACCACATAAGGCTGTGACATAACCACATAAGGCTGTGACATAACCACATAAGGCTGTGACATAACCATATAAGGCTGTGACATAACCACACAAGAATATGACATAACCACATAAGGCTGTGACATAACCACATAAGGCTGTGACATAACCACATAAGGCTGTGACATAACCACATAAGGCTGTGACATAACCACATAAGGCTGTGACATAACCACATACGGCTGTGACATAACCACATACGGCTGTGACATAACCACATACGGCTGTGACATAACCACATACGGCTGTGACATAACCACATACCGGTAATGACATTATGACAATGTTCGAAGGGTTATAATAGACTTGGACAGTTTCACTAACACCCACCTCCCCCACAGGATAGATTTATATCGCCCCCACCTCCCCCACACAGGATAGATTTATATCGCCCCCACCTCCCCCAAACAGGATAGATTTATATCGCCCCCACCTCCCCCACACAGGATAGATTTATATCGCCCCCACCTCCCCCACACAGGATAGATTTATATCGCCCCCACCTCCCCCACACAGGATAGATTTATTTCGCTCCCACCTCCCCCACAGGATAGATTTATATCGCCCCCACCTCCCCCACACAGGATAGATTTATATCGCCCCCACCTCCCCCACACAGGATAGATTTATATCGCCCCCACCTCCCCCACAGGATAGATTTATATCGCCCCCACCTCCCCCACAGGATAGATTTATATTGCTCCCACCTCCCCCACACAGGATAGATTTATTTCGCTCCCACCTCCCCCACAGGATAGATTTATATCGCCCCCACCTCCCCCACACAGGATAGATTTATATCGCCCCCACCTCCCCCACAGGATAGATTTATATCGCCCCCACCTCCCCCACAGGATAGATTTATATCGCCCCCACCTCCCCCACACAGGATAGATTTATATCGCCCCCACCTCCCCCACACAGGATAGGTTTATATCGCCCCCACCTCCCCCACACAGGATAAGTTTATATCGCCCCCACCTCCCCCACACAGGATAAGTTTATATCGCCCCCACCTCCCCCACACAGGATAGATTTATATCGCCCCCACCTCCCCCACAGGATAGATTTATATCGCCCCCACCTCCCCCACACAGGATAGATTTATATCGCCCCCACCTCCCCCACAGGATAGATTTATATCGCCCCCACCTCCCCCACACAGGATAGGTTTATATCCCCCCCACCTCCCCCACACAGGATAGGTTTATATCGCCCCCACCTCCCCACACAGGATAAGTTTATATCGCCCCCACCCCACGCACCCTGCAGACAACACACCATGACAGCACCTGACATTGACTCACCAATTTTTTAACTCGGCAAACACATCTCGCCCATCTCTCGTGTTTTCTCGGCATAATCTACTAGGCTAACCTGTCGCTGTTTTCTAGACTAATTTGTCACTGTTTTCTAGACTAATTTGTCGCTTATTTAGACACAGTGTGTCATTGCTTTCTAGACCAGACTTGTCACTTTTATTTAGATCCAATTTGTCGTTTCTTTTCTTGGTCTAATTTGTCACTTCTATGTAGGTCCAATTTATCGGGTCTATTCTAGACCCAATTAGTCACTTGATTGTGTTGCTTTGATTGTCCCACTGCATCAACCTGCCTTTAATTATTTATCTTTATCAAGGTTGTTGTAAAATAAATTTAATGTTAATGATAAGTTAAGATGTTGGCTTAATTAATTAACTATTTTAAATTGCTGTCACTGAAAGCCAATGTCCCCCCCCCCCCCCACAACACCCAATGCGGGTACCTATGTGCACAGAACATTCCAACCTGCCTTTTATTCAGTGAAAACACATTCCTAATGTCGTACTGAGACCATCTGTTATTTTGTAAGATTTCATAAAATATGTTGGCGACACTAGTGATTTAATTGGGTTCGAAAATTGGGATATTTGGACTAGGTATTCAATAAATGATGACAAATTAGATTTTAAAATTAAAAAAGAAGTTTAAAAATCTAAAAGAAGTGTTTAACATCGTAGCGCCCGCTGGGTGAGCCTAGGAAATATACTCCACTTGTAGTGGTCAAGTGGTTTTATTATGTTCAGATGTTTTTAAAAACATCTGTGTTTTTATTTATTTATTTTGTCATATTCCGTGCTTTTTCTTAACTAAATATTTTTTTTTAATAAAGTATCCTGAAGCTTATAAATGTTTGATCATACCGTTTAGAGCAAACCTCTAGGAAATATCTAAACTCTGTCTCTGTCATACTATTCGCCTCTGTTCTACTCGTGCTATTTTAGTGTTCAACTCCATTTTTTACTAGATCTATTTCGGGGTGAACTAGATGACAGCTGTGATTCAATTTGAAGGGGATTAAAGCCTAATTGCTTCAACAAATATTGTGACGATTGAAACTAAATATCTGAGCTATTTAACAAACTATTTACACAACTTTGTGTAATCGAATATATGGGCTATTTAACAAACTATTTACACAACTTTGTGTAATCGAACTTTTTAAATTCGGCAACGAGAAATATTTTAACTATTTAGACAGTTTTACCAAATAATCTCCCGATTTCAATTCAATAATTTAACAGTTTGACCAAATAATCTCACGAATTCAACTTTATAATCTATCCGTTTTGACTAAGTAATCTGAAGATTGAATTGAATAATTTGACAGATTTTACCAAATAATCTGACAGATGAATTGAATAATTTGACAGATTTTACCAAATAATCTGACAGATGAATTGAATAATTTGACAGATTTTACCAAATAATCTGACAGATGAATTGAATAATTTGACAGATTTTACCAAATAATCTGACAGATGAATTGACTAATTTGACAGATTTTACCAAATAATCTGACAGATGAATTGACTAATTTGACAGATTTTACCAAATAATCTGACAGATGAATTGAATAATTTGACATAGGGCCTTCACCTGGAACATTGGGCCCGACCCCCCCCCCCCCCAAACATCAGGCAGCTTTCAGAGAAAACCCAACTAATGAAATAAACTTTAAACTGGTCACCCCAGGGAAAACACAACTTGTGAAATAAACTTTAAACTTACCACCAGCATCGCTGTGCTGCCTATAAGAGTTATCGGGACTCAATTAAACAGTATCGAACAGTGGAGTTCTGTGGTATGTGTGCGATCGAACAGTGGAGTTCTGTGGTATGTGTTCTATCGAACAGTGGAGTTCTGTGGTATGTGTGCTATCGAACAGTGGAGTTCTGTGGTATGTGTGCTATCGAACAGTGGAGTTCTGTGGTATGTGTTCTATCGAACAGTGGAGTTCTGTGGTATGTGTGCTATCGAACAGTGGAGTTCTGTGGTATGTGTTCTATCGAACAGTGGAGTTCTGTGGTATGTGTTCTATCGAACAGTGGAGTTCTGTGGTATGTGTGCTATCGAACAGTGGAGTTCTGTGGTATGTGTGCTATCGAACAGTGGAGTTCTGTGGTATGTGTTCTATCGAACAGTGGAGTTCTGTGGTATGTGTGCTATCGAACAGTGGAGTTCTGTGGTATGTGTTCTATCGAACAGTGGAGTTCTGTGGTATGTGCTCTATCGAACAGTGGAGTTCTGTGGTATGTGTTCTATCGAACAGTGGAGTTCTGTGGTATGTGTTCTATCGAACAGTGGAGTTCTGTGGTATGTGTTCTATCGAACAGTGGAGTTCTGTGGTATGTGTTCTATCGAACAGTGGAGTTCTGTGGTATGTGTTCTATCGAACAGTGGAGTTCTGTGGTATGTGTTCTATCGAACAGTGGAGTTCTGTGGTATGTGTTCTATCGAACAGTGGCGTTCTGTGGTTTGTGTTCTACGCCCAAGTCACGTTCGAAGTAATTGCACTGTCTTTCCACATCTGTATACAGCTGTTGTCCGGCTGTAACCGGAATACTCCGGCTAGTTCCTGTACATAAGAGAAATTGTGTATGTTTGTCAAGAAATTTTAGACATATAATACATAGGCGAAACCTAGTTAAATATGTAAATAAGATAATTAGATTCATAGTCATTGCTGGTACATTTATTTTTATTTATTGAAACAGTTGAAATAAATTTCTGAAGGTTAAAATTGATATGTCACAAAAGTTATTTGTTGCTTTGTAGTTGGCAACAAATATTTTCCTGAAGTTGTACACAGTAGGGCCTACCTAATACAAAGAAATAAAAACAGACTGCAGTACTCTGAAGTAATTCAATTTGTTACAAAAAGCTGCAGCATCATATTGTGTCACACATTGTTTCATAGACTTATGAAGTCATTTAATTTGTTACAAAAAGCTGCAGCATCATATTGTGTCACACATTGTTTCATAGACTGTATGAAGTCATTTAATTTGTTACAAAAAGCTGCAGCATCATATTGTGTCACACATTGTTTCATAGATTGTATGAAGTCATTTAATTTGTTACAAAAAGCTGCTGCATCATATTGTGTCACACATTGTTTCATAGACTGTATGAAGTCATTTAATTTGTTACAAAATGCTGCAGCATCATATTGTGTCACACATTGTTTCATAGACTGTATGAAGTCATTTAATTTGTTACAAAAAGCTGCAGCATCATATTGTGCCACACATTGTTTCATAGACTGTATGAAGTCATTTAATTTGTTACAAAAAGCTGCAGCATCATATTGTGTCACACATTGTTTCATAGATTGTATGAAGTCATTTAATTTGTTACAAAAAGCTGCTGCATCATATTGTGTCACACATTGTTTCATAGACTGTATGAAGTCATTTAATTTGTTACAAAAAGCTGCAGCATCATATTGTGTCACACATTGTTTCATAGACTGTATGAAGTCATTTAATTTGTTACAAAAAGCTGCAGCATCATATTGTGTCACACATTGTTTCATAGATTGTATGAAGTCATTTAATTTGTTACAAAAAGCTGCTGCATCATATTGTGTCACACATTGTTTCATAGACTGTATGAAGTCATTTAATTTGTTACAAAAAGCTGCTGCATCATATTGTGTCACACATTGTTTCATAGATTGTATGAAGTCATTTAATTTGTTACAAAAAGCTGCTGCATCATATTGTGTCACACATTGTTTCATAGACTGTATGAAGTCATTTAATTTGTTACAAAAAGCTGCTGCATCATATTGTGTCACACATTGTTTCATAGACTGTATGAAGTCATTTAATTTGTTACAAAAAGCTGCTGCATCATATTGTGTCACACATTGTTTCATAGATTGTATGAAGTCATTTAATTTGTTACAAAAAGCTGCTGCATCATATTGTGCCACACATTGTTTCATAGACTGTATGAAGTCATTTAATTTGTTACAAAAAGCTGCTGCATCATATTGTGCCACACATTGTTTCATAGACTGTATGAAGTCATTTAATTTGTTACAAAAAGCTGCAGCATCATATTGTGTCACACATTGTTTCATAGACTGTATGAAGTCATTTAATTTGTTACAAAAAGCTGCTGCATCATATTGTGTAACACATTGTTTCATAGACTGTATGAAGTCATTTAATTTGTTACAAAAAGCTGCTGCATCATATTGTGTCACACATTGTTTCATAGATTGTATGAAGTCATTTAATTTGTTACAAAAAGCTGCTGCATCATATTGTGCCACACATTGTTTCATAGACTGTATGAAGTCATTTAATTTGTTACAAAAAGCTGCAGCATCATATTGTGTCACACATTGTTTCATAGACTGTATGATGTCATTTAATTTGTTACAAAAAGCTGCAGCATCATATTGTGTCACACATTGTTTCATAGATTGTATGAAGTCATTTAATTTGTTACAAAAAGCTGCAGCATCATATTGTGTCACACATTGTTTCATAGACTGTATGAAGTCATTTAATTTGTTACAAAAAGCTGCTGCATCATATTGTGTCACACATTGTTTCATAGATTGTATGAAGTCATTTAATTTGTTACAAAAAGCTGCTGCATCATATTGTGTCACACATTGTTTCATAGACTGTATGAAGTCATTTAATTTGTTACAAAAAGCTGCTGCATCATATTGTGTCACACATTGTTTCATAGATTGTATGAAG